>NW_026777571.1:0-211973 GCF_028023285.1 Balaenoptera ricei
TGCAGTGCCCCTGAGCTCCATTTTTCAACTCGCTTTTTTGGGAGCTGGCCGCAAAAGCGCAGGATTGCCTCAGGCCCTCTTCTGGTTCCGGGCGGCAGGCTGAGCCTGTGGTTAATTCTTCTTCCTGATGGGAAAATAGAGTGACCTGTGCCTGTCCCAACACCTAGAGCTAGTCTCTCATTGGCTCCCCCTCTTCCCGTACATCCTCAGGACAAATTGCAAGCTCTACGGAACAGGAGGTTAAAGGTGCTGGTTCTCCAAGGAGGTAGATTGCTAGTAAAGCGGCTGGAATGGCGAACCCGAGCACAAGGAGATGAGAAATGAGGTGCGTTTTAGAAAGCTTTCCCGATCACATGGTGTACCACCTTCTGGGTTTCTCATGCATGTTTTCGATGTAGGAAGATGCC
The DNA here is from genome assembly GCF_028023285.1 of Balaenoptera ricei. Lineage (NCBI taxonomy): Eukaryota > Metazoa > Chordata > Mammalia > Artiodactyla > Balaenopteridae > Balaenoptera > Balaenoptera ricei. Next base: position 408 of record NW_026777571.1, read on the forward strand.
CTTGAACCTGGAGATTTGGGACCCATGGGATGGGTAACAGGCAGTATTACTTTAAAGGCTCTGCGTTTGCTCCCCCAAACTCACCAAACCTCTCAGCCCCGAGAGTGTCCACCCTTATGTCTCATCCAGCTGTGGGTCTAGATATGGTCAATCCAGGTTGCATCACAGCCCCTGAACGAATTTTGTAAGAATTTCTCTCTCTTTCACTGTCTTTGTTTCACGGGCTTTTAAAAGTAATTTATTTTTATAATGGGGTTTAGCTGCTTTTCACGGCTGTGTTTATGCCGCTTTACACCCACTTGACTCACTTCCAGAGAGATATCAATACATAGGTTTTAAGATTCTTACTAGTCAGATATATTCTTGTGCGGTGAATAGGGGGTGTTGAGTCCAGTTCACTGAGCAAGGAGTAGGTCTTTCTATTACATATTGGGTTTATGGAACGGTAGCTGAGCTCATTTGAAACCCTTGTTTTATTCATCACCCCACCTCACCTTTCCCGTTAAGCAGCCATAGTGTGTCTTCTAAACGTGTGACTCTGTTCTGTTTTGTAATTCAGTTCAAGTGTAGCGGTTTTTACATTCCCTCTATAACTGATAGCTTATGATAAGTGTCTTTTTCTGTGTGACTTATTTCACTTAGAATCGTCGTGCCTAAATCTACTCATCATGCTGCTACTAGCCTTATGACATTGATTTCATGGCTGAGTGATATTCCATTGTACATAAGGACCACCACTTCTTTATCCATTTTTCTCTTTCCAGGGATATTTAAGGTGTCATGAAGTGGAGGTTCTTGTCAACAGAGCAGCCCTAAACTTTGGGGTGCCTGTGTCTTGCTGATTTTTAGTTTTCCCAATTTATACGCCCATGAGTGGAAGTGCCCTATGCGCTCTAAGCTGTGTTTTTTCGATGTTTCAGGACACACCGTACACTTCTCCAGAGTGGCTGTTGGCAATTTACATCCCGCCCATCAGCGTAGCAAGGCTCCCATTTCTCCATGGCCTGTCCTGCATTTCTGGTTTTGACACTTTTTTCAGCATGGCCCTTTTGACCGATGGGCAGCGAGACTTCTTTGTAGCGCTGATTTGCCTTTCCAGGTTGCTTGGTTGGCCAAAAAGGGCGTATGCGTTTTTTCCTGAATATATTCAGGAAAAAACGCATACGCCCTTTTTGGCCAAGGGCATCATTTTCGACGTTTTGCCGCTTTTCATGTGCTTTAAAGGCGATTCGAATCGACCTCCTGAAATCTGTTTCCTGCAATTCTGCCTTGCTTTCAAATCCTCTTCGTTGCCTTCCCTCAATATATTTGTGGACGAGAGTTATCATTTATAACTCTGCAGGTTTGTGAATTGCAGTGCCCCTGAGCTCCATTTTTCAACTCGCTTTTTTGGGAGCTGGCCGCAAAAGCGCAGGATTGCCTCAGGCCCTCTTCTGGTTCCGGGCGGCAGGCTGAGCCTGTGGTTAATTCTTCTTCCTGATGGGAAAATAGAGTGACCTGTGCCTGTCCCAACACCTAGAGCTAGTCTCTCATTGGCTCCCCCTCTTCCCGTACATCCTCAGGACAAATTGCAAGCTCTACGGAACAGGAGGTTAAAGGTGCTGGTTCTCCAAGGAGGTAGATTGCTAGTAAAGCGGCTGGAATGGCGAACCCGAGCACAAGGAGATGAGAAATGAGGTGCGTTTTAGAAAGCTTTCCCGATCACATGGTGTACCACCTTCTGGGTTTCTCATGCATGTTTTCGATGTAGGAAGATGCCCTTGAACCTGGAGATTTGGGACCCATGGGATGGGTAACAGGCAGTATTACTTTAAAGGCTCTGCGTTTGCTCCCCCAAACTCACCAAACCTCTCAGCCCCGAGAGTGTCCACCCTTATGTCTCATCCAGCTGTGGGTCTAGATATGGTCAATCCAGGTTGCATCACAGCCCCTGAACGAATTTTGTAAGAATTTCTCTCTCTTTCACTGTCTTTGTTTCACGGGCTTTTAAAAGTAATTTATTTTTATAATGGGGTTTAGCTGCTTTTCACGGCTGTGTTTATGCCGCTTTACACCCACTTGACTCACTTCCAGAGAGATATCAATACATAGGTTTTAAGATTCTTACTAGTCAGATATATTCTTGTGCGGTGAATAGGGGGTGTTGAGTCCAGTTCACTGAGCAAGGAGTAGGTCTTTCTATTACATATTGGGTTTATGGAACGGTAGCTGAGCTCATTTGAAACCCTTGTTTTATTCATCACCCCACCTCACCTTTCCCGTTAAGCAGCCATAGTGTGTCTTCTAAACGTGTGACTCTGTTCTGTTTTGTAATTCAGTTCAAGTGTAGCGGTTTTTACATTCCCTCTATAACTGATAGCTTATGATAAGTGTCTTTTTCTGTGTGACTTATTTCACTTAGAATCGTCGTGCCTAAATCTACTCATCATGCTGCTACTAGCCTTATGACATTGATTTCATGGCTGAGTGATATTCCATTGTACATAAGGACCACCACTTCTTTATCCATTTTTCTCTTTCCAGGGATATTTAAGGTGTCATGAAGTGGAGGTTCTTGTCAACAGAGCAGCCCTAAACTTTGGGGTGCCTGTGTCTTGCTGATTTTTAGTTTTCCCAATTTATACGCCCATGAGTGGAAGTGCCCTATGCGCTCTAAGCTGTGTTTTTTCGATGTTTCAGGACACACCGTACACTTCTCCAGAGTGGCTGTTGGCAATTTACATCCCGCCCATCAGCATAGCAAGGCTCCCATTTCTCCATGGCCTGTCCTGCATTTCTGGTTTTGACACTTTTTTCAGCATGGCCCTTTTGACCGATGGGCAGCGAGACTTCTTTGTAGTGCTGATTTGCCTTTCCAGGTTGCTTGGTTGGCCAAAAAGGGCGTATGCGTTTTTTCCTGAATATATTCAGGAAAAAACGCATACGCCCTTTTTGGCCAAGGGCATCATTGTCGACGTTTTGCCGCTTTTCATGTGCTTTAAAGGCGATTCGAATCGACCTCCTGAAATCTGTTTCCTGCAATTCTGCCTTGCTTTCAAATCCTCTTCGTTGCCTTCCCTCAATATATTTGTGGACGAGAGTTATCATTTATAACTCTGCAGGTTTGTGAATTGCAGTGCCCCTGAGCTCCATTTTTCAACTCGCTTTTTTGGGAGCTGGCCGCAAAAGCGCAGGATTGCCTCAGGCCCTCTTCTGGTTCCGGGCGGCAGGCTGAGCCTGTGGTTAATTCTTCTTCCTGATGGGAAAATAGAGTGACCTGTGCCTGTCCCAACACCTAGAGCTAGTCTCTCATTGGCTCCCCCTCTTCCCGTTTATCCTCAGGACAAATTGCAAGCTGTACAGAACAGGAGGTTAAAGGTGCTGATTCTCCAAGGAGGGAGATTGCTAGTAAAGCGGCTGGAATGGCGAACCTGAGCACAAGGAGTTGAGAAATGAGGTGCGTTTTAGAAAGCTTTCCCGATCACATGGTGTACCACCTTCTGGGTTTCTCATGCATGTTTTCGATGTAGGAAGATGCCCTTGAACCTGGAGATTTGGGACCCATGGGATGGGTAACAGGCAGTATTACTTTAAAGGCTCTGCGTTTGCTCCCCCAAACTCACCAAACCTCTCAGCCCCGAGAGTGTCCACCCTTATGTCTCATCCAGCTGTGGGTCTAGATATGGTCAATCCAGGTTGCATCACAGAGCCTGAAAGAATTTTGTAAGAATTTCTCTCTCTTTCACTGTCTTTGTTTCACGGGCTTTTAAAAGTAATTTATTTTTATACTGGGGTTTAACTGCTTTTCACGGCTGAGTTTACGCTGCTTTATACCCACTTGACTCACTTCCAGAGAGATATCAATACATAGGTTTTAAGATTCTTACTAGTCAGATATATTCTTGTGCGGTGAATAGGGGGTGTTGAGTCCAGTTCACTGGGCAAGGAGTAGGTCTTTCTATTACATATTGCGTTTATGGAACGGTAGCTGAGCTCATTTGAAACCCTTGTTTTATTCATCACCCCACCTCACCTTTCCCGTTAAGCAGCCATAGTGTGTCTTCTAAACGTGTGACTCTGTTCTGTTTTATAATTCAGTTCAAGTGTAGCGGTTTTTACATTCCCTCTATAACTGATAGCTTATGATAAGTGTCTTTTTCTGTGTGACTTATTTCACTTAGAATCGTCGTGCCTACATCTACTCATCATGCTGCTACTAGCCTTATGACATTGATTTCATGGCTGAGTGATATTCCATTGTACATAAGGACCACCACTTCTTTATCCATTTTTCTCTTTCCAGGGATATTTAAGGTGTCATGAAGTGGAGGTTCTTGTCAACAGAGCAGCCCTAAACTTTGGGGTGCCTGTGTCTTGCTGATTTTTAGTTTTCCCAATTTATACGCCCATGAGTGGAAGTGCCCTATGCGCTCTAAGCTGTGTTTTTTCGATGTTTCAGGACACACCGTACACTTCTCCAGAGTGGCTGTTGGCAATTTACATCCCGCCCATCAGCGTAGCAAGGCTCCCATTTCTCCATGGCCTGTCCTGCATTTCTGGTTTTGACACTTTTTTCAGCATGGCCCTTTTGACCGATGGGCAGCGAGACTTCTTTGTAGCGCTGATTTGCCTTTCCAGGTTGCTTGGTTGGCCAAAAAGGGCGTATGCGTTTTTTCCTGAATATATTCAGGAAAAAACGCATACGCCCTTTTTGGCCAAGGGCATCATTGTCGACGTTTTGCCGCTTTTCATGTGCTTTAAAGGCGATTCGAATCGACCTCCTGAAATCTGTTTCCTGCAATTCTGCCTTGCTTTCAAATCCTCTTCGTTGCCTTCCCTCAATATATTTGTGGACGAGAGTTATCATTTATAACTCTGCAGGTTTGTGAATTGCAGTGCCCCTGAGCTCCATTTTTCAACTCGCTTTTTTGGGAGCTGGCCGCAAAAGCGCAGGATTGCCTCAGGCCCTCTTCTGGTTCCGGGCGGCAGGCTGAGCCTGTGGTTAATTCTTCTTCCTGATGGGAAAATAGAGTGACCTGTGCCTGTCCCAACACCTAGAGCTAGTCTCTCATTGGCTCCCCCTCTTCCCGTTCATCCTCAGGACAAATTGCAAGCTGTACGGAACAGGAGGTTAAAGGTGCTGGTTCTCCAAGGAGGGAGATTGCTAGTAAAGCGGCTGGAATGGCGAACCCGAGCACAAGGAGATGAGAAATGAGGTGCGTTTTAGAAAGCTTTCCCGATCACATGGTGTACCACCTTCTGGGTTTCTCATGCATGTTTTCGATGTAGGAAGATGCCCTTGAACCTGGAGATTTGGGACCCATGGGATGGGTAACAGGCAGTATTACTTTAAAGGCTCTGCGTTTGCTCCCCCAAACTCACCAAACCTCTCAGCCCCGAGAGTGTCCACCCTTATGTCTCATCCAGCTGTGGGTCTAGATATGGTCAATCCAGGTTGCATCACAGCCCCTGAACGAATTTTGTAAGAATTTCTCTCTCTTTCACTGTCTTTGTTTCACGGGCTTTTAAAAGTAATTTATTTTTATAATGGGGTTTAGCTGCTTTTCACGGCTGTGTTTATGCCGCTTTACACCCACTTGACTCACTTCCAGAGAGATATCAATACATAGGTTTTAAGATTCTTACTAGTCAGATATATTCTTGTGCGGTGAATAGGGGGTGTTGAGTCCAGTTCACTGAGCAAGGAGTAGGTCTTTCTATTACATATTGGGTTTATGGAACGGTAGCTGAGCTCATTTGAAACCCTGGTTTTATTCATCACCCCACCTCACCTTTCCCGTTAAGCAGCCATAGTGTGTCTTCTAAACGTGTGACTCTGTTCTGTTTTGTAATTCAGTTCAAGTGTAGCGGTTTTTACATTCCCTCTATAACTGATAGCTTATGATAAGTGTCTTTTTCTGTGTGACTTATTTCACTTAGAATCGTCGTGCCTAAATCTACTCATCATGCTGCTACTAGCCTTATGACATTGATTTCATGGCTGAGTGATATTCCATTGTACATAAGGACCACCACTTCTTTATCCATTTTTCTCTTTCCAGGGATATTTAAGGTGTCATGAAGTGGAGGTTCTTGTCAACAGAGCAGCCCTAAACTTTGGGGTGCCTGTGTCTTGCTGATTTTTAGTTTTCCCAATTTATACGCCCATGAGTGGAAGTGCCCTATGCGCTCTAAGCTGTGTTTTTTCGATGTTTCAGGACACACCGTACACTTCTCCAGAGTGGCTGTTGGCAATTTACATCCCACCCATCAGCGAAGCAAGGCTCCCATTTCTCCATGGCCTGTCCTGCATTTCTGGTTTTGACACTTTTTTCAGCATGGCCCTTTTGACCGATGGGCAGCGAGACTTCTTTGTAGCGCTGATTTGCCTTTCCAGGTTGCTTGGTTGGCCAAAAAGGGCGTATGCGTTTTTTCCTGAATATATTCAGGAAAAAACGCATACGCCCTTTTTGGCCAAGGGCATCATTGTCGACGTTTTGCCGCTTTTCATGTGCTTTAAAGGCGATTCGAATCGACCTCCTGAAATCTGTTTCCTGCAATTCTGCCTTGCTTTCAAATCCTCTTCGTTGCCTTCCCTCAATATATTTGTGGACGAGAGTTATCATTTATAACTCTGCAGGTTTGTGAATTGCAGTGCCCCTGAGCTCCATTTTTCAACTCGCTTTTTTGGGAGCTGGCCGCAAAAGCGCAGGATTGCCTCAGGCCCTCTTCTGGTTCCGGGCGGCAGGCTGAGCCTGTGGTTAATTCTTCTTCCTGATGGGAAAATAGAGTGACCTGTGCCTGTCCCAACACCTAGAGCTAGTCTCTCATTGGCTCCCCCTCTTCCCGTTCATCCTCAGGACAAATTGCAAGCTCTACGGAACAGGAGGTTAAAGGTGCTGGTTCTCCAAGGAGGGAGATTGCTAGTAAAGCGGCTGGAATGGCGAACCCGAGCACAAGGAGATGAGAAATGAGGTGCGTTTTAGAAAGCTTTCCCGATCACATGGTGTACCACCTTCTGGGTTTCTCATGCATGTTTTCGATGTAGGAAGATGCCCTTGAACCTGGAGATTTGGGACCCATGGGATGGGTAACAGGCAGTATTACTTTAAAGGCTCTGCGTTTGCTCCCCCAAACTCACCAAACCTCTCAGCCCCGAGAGTGTCCACCCTTATGTCTCATCCAGCTGTGGGTCTAGATATGGTCAATCCAGGTTGCATCACAGCCCCTGAACGAATTTTGTAAGAATTTCTCTCTCTTTCACTGTCTTTGTTTCACGGGCTTTTAAAAGTAATTTATTTTTATAATGGGGTTTAGCTGCTTTTCACGGCTGTGTTTATGCCGCTTTACACCCACTTGACTCACTTCCAGAGAGATATCAATACATAGGTTTTAAGATTCTTACTAGTCAGATATATTCTTGTGCGGTGAATAGGGGGTGTTGAGTCCAGTTCACTGAGCAAGGAGTAGGTCTTTCTATTACATATTGGGTTTATGGAACGGTAGCTGAGCTCATTTGAAACCCTGGTTTTATTCATCACCCCACCTCACCTTTCCCGTTAAGCAGCCATAGTGTGTCTTCTAAACGTGTGACTCTGTTCTGTTTTGTAATTCAGTTCAAGTGTAGCGGTTTTTACATTCCCTCTATAACTGATAGCTTATGATAAGTGTCTTTTTCTGTGTGACTTATTTCACTTAGAATCGTCGTGCCTAAATCTACTCATCATGCTGCTACTAGCCTTATGACATTGATTTCATGGCTGAGTGATATTCCATTGTACATAAGGACCACCACTTCTTTATCCATTTTTCTCTTTCCAGGGATATTTAAGGTGTCATGAAGTGGAGGTTCTTGTCAACAGAGCAGCCCTAAACTTTGGGGTGCCTGTGTCTTGCTGATTTTTAGTTTTCCCAATTTATACGCCCATGAGTGGAAGTGCCCTATGCGCTCTAAGCTGTGTTTTTTCGATGTTTCAGGACACACCGTACACTTCTCCAGAGTGGCTGTTGGCAATTTACATCCCGCCCATCAGCATAGCAAGGCTCCCATTTCTCCATGGCCTGTCCTGCATTTCTGGTTTTGACACTTTTTTCAGCATGGCCCTTTTGACCGATGGGCAGCGAGACTTCTTTGTAGCGCTGATTTGCCTTTCCAGGTTGCTTGGTTGGCCAAAAAGGGCGTATGCGTTTTTTCCTGAATATATTCAGGAAAAAACGCATACGCCCTTTTTGGCCAAGGGCATCATTGTCGACGTTTTGCCGCTTTTCATGTGCTTTAAAGGCGATTCGAATCGACCTCCTGAAATCTGTTTCCTGCAATTCTGCCTTGCTTTCAAATCCTCTTCGTTGCCTTCCCTCAATATATTTGTGGACGAGAGTTATCATTTATAACTCTGCAGGTTTGTGAATTGCAGTGCCCCTGAGCTCCATTTTTCAACTCGCTTTTTTGGGAGCTGGCCGCAAAAGCGCAGGATTGCCTCAGGCCCTCTTCTGGTTCCGGGCGGCAGGCTGAGCCTGTGGTTAATTCTTCTTCCTGATGGGAAAATAGAGTGACCTGTGCCTGTCCCAACACCTAGAGCTAGTCTCTCATTGGCTCCCCCTCTTCCCGTTTATCCTCAGGACAAATTGCAAGCTGTACAGAACAGGAGGTTAAAGGTGCTGATTCTCCAAGGAGGGAGATTGCTAGTAAAGCGGCTGGAATGGCGAACCCGAGCACAAGGAGTTGAGAAATGAGGTGCGTTTTAGAAAGCTTTCCCGATCACATGGTGTACCACCTTCTGGGTTTCTCATGCATGTTTTCGATGTAGGAAGATGCCCTTGAACCTGGAGATTTGGGACCCATGGGATGGGTAACAGGCAGTATTACTTTAAAGGCTCTGCGTTTGCTCCCCCAAACTCACCAAACCTCTCAGCCCCGAGAGTGTCCACCCTTATGTCTCATCCAGCTGTGGGTCTAGATATGGTCAATCCAGGTTGCATCACAGCCCCTGAACGAATTTTGTAAGAATTTCTCTCTCTTTCACTGTCTTTGTTTCACGGGCTTTTAAAAGTAATTTATTTTTATAATGGGGTTTAGCTGCTTTTCACGGCTGTGTTTATGCCGCTTTACACCCACTTGACTCACTTCCAGAGAGATATCAATACATAGGTTTTAAGATTCTTACTAGTCAGATATATTCTTGTGCGGTGAATAGGGGGTGTTGAGTCCAGTTCACTGAGCAAGGAGTAGGTCTTTCTATTACATATTGGGTTTATGGAACGGTAGCTGAGCTCATTTGAAACCCTTGTTTTATTCATCACCCCACCTCACCTTTCCCGTTAAGCAGCCATAGTGTGTCTTCTAAACGTGTGACTCTGTTCTGTTTTGTAATTCAGTTCAAGTGTAGCGGTTTTTACATTCCCTCTATAACTGATAGCTTATGATAAGTGTCTTTTTCTGTGTGACTTATTTCACTTAGAATCGTCGTGCCTAAATCTACTCATCATGCTGCTACTAGCCTTATGACATTGATTTCATGGCTGAGTGATATTCCATTGTACATAAGGACCACCACTTCTTTATCCATTTTTCTCTTTCCAGGGATATTTAAGGTGTCATGAAGTGGAGGTTCTTGTCAACAGAGCAGCCCTAAACTTTGGGGTGCCTGTGTCTTGCTGATTTTTAGTTTTCCCAATTTATACGCCCATGAGTGGAAGTGCCCTATGCGCTCTAAGCTGTGTTTTTTCGATGTTTCAGGACACACCGTACACTTCTCCAGAGTGGCTGTTGGCAATTTACATCCCGCCCATCAGCATAGCAAGGCTCCCATTTCTCCATGGCCTGTCCTGCATTTCTGGTTTTGACACTTTTTTCAGCATGGCCCTTTTGACCGATGGGCAGCGAGACTTCTTTGTAGCGCTGATTTGCCTTTCCAGGTTGCTTGGTTGGCCAAAAAGGGCGTATGCGTTTTTTCCTGAATATATTCAGGAAAAAACGCATACGCCCTTTTTGGCCAAGGGCATCATTGTCGACGTTTTGCCGCTTTTCATGTGCTTTACAGGCGATTCGAATCGACCTCCTGAAATCTGTTTCCTGCAATTCTGCCTTGCTTTCAAATCCTCTTCGTTGCCTTCCCTCAATATATTTGTGGACGAGAGTTATCATTTATAACTCTGCAGGTTTGTGAATTGCAGTGCCCCTGAGCTCCATTTTTCAACTCGCTTTTTTGGGAGCTGGCCGCAAAAGCGCAGGATTGCCTCAGGCCCTCTTCTGGTTCCGGGCGGCAGGCTGAGCCTGTGGTTAATTCTTCTTCCTGATGGGAAAATAGAGTGACCTGTGCCTGTCCCAACACCTAGAGCTAGTCTCTCATTGGCTCCCCCTCTTCCCGTTTATCCTCAGGACAAATTGCAAGCTGTACAGAACAGGAGGTTAAAGGTGCTGATTCTCCAAGGAGGGAGATTGCTAGTAAAGCGGCTGGAATGGCGAACCCGAGCACAAGGAGTTGAGAAATGAGGTGCGTTTTAGAAAGCTTTCCCGATCACATGGTGTACCACCTTCTGGGTTTCTCATGCATGTTTTCGATGTAGGAAGATGCCCTTGAACCTGGAGATTTGGGACCCATGGGATGGGTAACAGGCAGTATTACTTTAAAGGCTCTGCGTTTGCTCCCCCAAACTCACCAAACCTCTCAGCCCCGAGAGTGTCCACCCTTATGTCTCATCCAGCTGTGGGTCTAGATATGGTCAATCCAGGTTGCATCACAGAGCCTGAAAGAATTTTGTAAGAATTTCTCTCTCTTTCACTGTCTTTGTTTCACGGGCTTTTAAAAGTAATTTATTTTTATACTGGGGTTTAACTGCTTTTCACGGCTGAGTTTACGCTGCTTTATACCCACTTGACTCACTTCCAGAGAGATATCAATACATAGGTTTTAAGATTCTTACTAGTCAGATATATTCTTGTGCGGTGAATAGGGGGTGTTGAGTCCAGTTCACTGGGCAAGGAGTAGGTCTTTCTATTACATATTGCGTTTATGGAACGGTAGCTGAGCTCATTTGAAACCCTTGTTTTATTCATCACCCCACCTCACCTTTCCCGTTAACCAGCCATAGTGTGTCTTCTAAACGTGTGACTCTGTTCTGTTTTATAATTCAGTTCAAGTGTAGCGGTTTTTACATTCCCTCTATAACTGATAGCTTATGATAAGTGTCTTTTTCTGTGTGACTTATTTCACTTAGAATCGTCGTGCCTACATCTACTCATCATGCTGCTACTAGCCTTATGACATTGATTTCATGGCTGAGTGATATTCCATTGTACATAAGGACCACCACTTCTTTATCCATTTTTCTCTTTCCAGGGATATTTAAGGTGTCATGAAGTGGAGGTTCTTGTCAACAGAGCAGCCCTAAACTTTGGGGTGCCTGTGTCTTGCTGATTTTTAGTTTTCCCAATTTATACGCCCATGAGTGGAAGTGCCCTATGCGCTCTAAGCTGTGTTTTTTCGATGTTTCAGGACACACCGTACACTTCTCCAGAGTGGCTGTTGGCAATTTACATCCCGCCCATCAGCGTAGCAAGGCTCCCATTTCTCCATGGCCTGTCCTGCATTTCTGGTTTTGACACTTTTTTCAGCATGGCCCTTTTGACCGATGGGCAGCGAGACTTCTTTGTAGCGCTGATTTGCCTTTCCAGGTTGCTTGGTTGGCCAAAAAGGGCGTATGCGTTTTTTCCTGAATATATTCAGGAAAAAACGCATACGCCCTTTTTGGCCAAGGGCATCATTGTCGACGTTTTGCCGCTTTTCATGTGCTTTAAAGGCGATTCGAATCGACCTCCTGAAATCTGTTTCCTGCAATTCTGCCTTGCTTTCAAATCCTCTTCGTTGCCTTCCCTCAATATATTTGTGGACGAGAGTTATCATTTATAACTCTGCAGGTTTGTGAATTGCAGTGCCCCTGAGCTCCATTTTTCAACTCGCTTTTTTGGGAGCTGGCCGCAAAAGCGCAGGATTGCCTCAGGCCCTCTTCTGGTTCCGGGCGGCAGGCTGAGCCTGTGGTTAATTCTTCTTCCTGATGGGAAAATAGAGTGACCTGTGCCTGTCCCAACACCTAGAGCTAGTCTCTCATTGGCTCCCCCTCTTCCCGTTCATCCTCAGGACAAATTGCAAGCTGTACGGAACAGGAGGTTAAAGGTGCTGGTTCTCCAAGGAGGGAGATTGCTAGTAAAGCGGCTGGAATGGCGAACCCGAGCACAAGGAGATGAGAAATGAGGTGCGTTTTAGAAAGCTTTCCCGATCACATGGTGTACCACCTTCTGGGTTTCTCATGCATGTTTTCGATGTAGGAAGATGCCCTTGAACCTGGAGATTTGGGACCCATGGGATGGGTAACAGGCAGTATTACTTTAAAGGCTCTGCGTTTGCTCCCCCAAACTCACCAAACCTCTCAGCCCCGAGAGTGTCCACCCTTATGTCTCATCCAGCTGTGGGTCTAGATATGGTCAATCCAGGTTGCATCACAGCCCCTGAACGAATTTTGTAAGAATTTCTCTCTCTTTCACTGTCTTTGTTTCACGGGCTTTTAAAAGTAATTTATTTTTATAATGGGGTTTAGCTGCTTTTCACGGCTGTGTTTATGCCGCTTTACACCCACTTGACTCACTTCCAGAGAGATATCAATACATAGGTTTTAAGATTCTTACTAGTCAGATATATTCTTGTGCGGTGAATAGGGGGTGTTGAGTCCAGTTCACTGAGCAAGGAGTAGGTCTTTCTATTACATATTGGGTTTATGGAACGGTAGCTGAGCTCATTTGAAACCCTTGTTTTATTCATCACCCCACCTCACCTTTCCCGTTAAGCAGCCATAGTGTGTCTTCTAAACGTGTGACTCTGTTCTGTTTTATAATTCAGTTCAAGTGTAGCGGTTTTTACATTCCCTCTATAACTGATAGCTTATGATAAGTGTCTTTTTCTGTGTGACTTATTTCACTTAGAATCGTCGTGCCTACATCTACTCATCATGCTGCTACTAGCCTTATGACATTGATTTCATGGCTGAGTGATATTCCATTGTACATAAGGACCACCACTTCTTTATCCATTTTTCTCTTTCCAGGGATATTTAAGGTGTCATGAAGTGGAGGTTCTTGTCAACAGAGCAGCCCTAAACTTTGGGGTGCCTGTGTCTTGCTGATTTTTAGTTTTCCCAATTTATACGCCCATGAGTGGAAGTGCCCTATGCGCTCTAAGCTGTGTTTTTTCGATGTTTCAGGACACACCGTACACTTCTCCAGAGTGGCTGTTGGCAATTTACATCCCGCCCATCAGCGTAGCAAGGCTCCCATTTCTCCATGGCCTGTCCTGCATTTCTGGTTTTGACACTTTTTTCAGCATGGCCCTTTTGACCGATGGGCAGCGAGACTTCTTTGTAGCGCTGATTTGCCTTTCCAGGTTGCTTGGTTGGCCAAAAAGGGCGTATGCGTTTTTTCCTGAATATATTCAGGAAAAAACGCATACGCCCTTTTTGGCCAAGGGCATCATTGTCGACGTTTTGCCGCTTTTCATGTGCTTTAAAGGCGATTCGAATCGACCTCCTGAAATCTGTTTCCTGCAATTCTGCCTTGCTTTCAAATCCTCTTCGTTGCCTTCCCTCAATATATTTGTGGACGAGAGTTATCATTTATAACTCTGCAGGTTTGTGAATTGCAGTGCCCCTGAGCTCCATTTTTCAACTCGCTTTTTTGGGAGCTGGCCGCAAAAGCGCAGGATTGCCTCAGGCCCTCTTCTGGTTCCGGGCGGCAGGCTGAGCCTGTGGTTAATTCTTCTTCCTGATGGGAAAATAGAGTGACCTGTGCCTGTCCCAACACCTAGAGCTAGTCTCTCATTGGCTCCCCCTCTTCCCGTTCATCCTCAGGACAAATTGCAAGCTGTACGGAACAGGAGGTTAAAGGTGCTGGTTCTCCAAGGAGGGAGATTGCTAGTAAAGCGGCTGGAATGGCGAACCCGAGCACAAGGAGATGAGAAATGAGGTGCGTTTTAGAAAGCTTTCCCGATCACATGGTGTACCACCTTCTGGGTTTCTCATGCATGTTTTCGATGTAGGAAGATGCCCTTGAACCTGGAGATTTGGGACCCATGGGATGGGTAACAGGCAGTATTACTTTAAAGGCTCTGCGTTTGCTCCCCCAAACTCACCAAACCTCTCAGCCCCGAGAGTGTCCACCCTTATGTCTCATCCAGCTGTGGGTCTAGATATGGTCAATCCAGGTTGCATCACAGCCCCTGAACGAATTTTGTAAGAATTTCTCTCTCTTTCACTGTCTTTGTTTCACGGGCTTTTAAAAGTAATTTATTTTTATAATGGGGTTTAGCTGCTTTTCACGGCTGTGTTTATGCCGCTTTACACCCACTTGACTCACTTCCAGAGAGATATCAATACATAGGTTTTAAGATTCTTACTAGTCAGATATATTCTTGTGCGGTGAATAGGGGGTGTTGAGTCCAGTTCACTGAGCAAGGAGTAGGTCTTTCTATTACATATTGGGTTTATGGAACGGTAGCTGAGCTCATTTGAAACCCTGGTTTTATTCATCACCCCACCTCACCTTTCCCGTTAAGCAGCCATAGTGTGTCTTCTAAACGTGTGACTCTGTTCTGTTTTGTAATTCAGTTCAAGTGTAGCGGTTTTTACATTCCCTCTATAACTGATAGCTTATGATAAGTGTCTTTTTCTGTGTGACTTATTTCACTTAGAATCGTCGTGCCTAAATCTACTCATCATGCTGCTACTAGCCTTATGACATTGATTTCATGGCTGAGTGATATTCCATTGTACATAAGGACCACCACTTCTTTATCCATTTTTCTCTTTCCAGGGATATTTAAGGTGTCATGAAGTGGAGGTTCTTGTCAACAGAGCAGCCCTAAACTTTGGGGTGCCTGTGTCTTGCTGATTTTTAGTTTTCCCAATTTATACGCCCATGAGTGGAAGTGCCCTATGCGCTCTAAGCTGTGTTTTTTCGATGTTTCAGGACACACCGTACACTTCTCCAGAGTGGCTGTTGGCAATTTACATCCCACCCATCAGCGTAGCAAGGCTCCCATTTCTCCATGGCCTGTCCTGCATTTCTGGTTTTGACACTTTTTTCAGCATGGCCCTTTTGACCGATGGGCAGCGAGACTTCTTTGTAGCGCTGATTTGCCTTTCCAGGTTGCTTGGTTGGCCAAAAAGGGCGTATGCGTTTTTTCCTGAATATATTCAGGAAAAAACGCATACGCCCTTTTTGGCCAAGGGCATCATTGTCGACGTTTTGCCGCTTTTCATGTGCTTTAAAGGCGATTCGAATCGACCTCCTGAAATCTGTTTCCTGCAATTCTGCCTTGCTTTCAAATCCTCTTCGTTGCCTTCCCTCAATATATTTGTGGACGAGAGTTATCATTTATAACTCTGCAGGTTTGTGAATTGCAGTGCCCCTGAGCTCCATTTTTCAACTCGCTTTTTTGGGAGCTGGCCGCAAAAGCGCAGGATTGCCTCAGGCCCTCTTCTGGTTCCAGGCGGCAGGCTGAGCCTGTGGTTAATTCTTCTTCCTGATGGGAAAATAGAGTGACCTGTGCCTGTCCCAACACCTAGAGCTAGTCTCTCATTGGCTCCCCCTCTTCCCGTTCATCCTCAGGACAAATTGCAAGCTCTACGGAACAGGAGGTTAAAGGTGCTGGTTCTCCAAGGAGGGAGATTGCTAGTAAAGCGGCTGGAATGGCGAACCCGAGCACAAGGAGTTGAGAAATGAGGTGCGTTTTAGAAAGCTTTCCCGATCACATGGTGTACCACCTTCTGGGTTTCTCATGCATGTTTTCGATGTAGGAAGATGCCCTTGAACCTGGAGATTTGGGACCCATGGGATGGGTAACAGGCAGTATTACTTTAAAGGCTCTGCGTTTGCTCCCCCAAACTCACCAAACCTCTCAGCCCCGAGAGTGTCCACCCTTATGTCTCATCCAGCTGTGGGTCTAGATATGGTCAATCCAGGTTGCATCACAGCCCCTGAACGAATTTTGTAAGAATTTCTCTCTCTTTCACTGTCTTTGTTTCACGGGCTTTTAAAAGTAATTTATTTTTATAATGGGGTTTAGCTGCTTTTCACGGCTGTGTTTATGCCGCTTTACACCCACTTGACTCACTTCCAGAGAGATATCAATACATAGGTTTTAAGATTCTTACTAGTCAGATATATTCTTGTGCGGTGAATAGGGGGTGTTGAGTCCAGTTCACTGAGCAAGGAGTAGGTCTTTCTATTACATATTGGGTTTATGGAACGGTAGCTGAGCTCATTTGAAACCCTTGTTTTATTCATCACCCCACCTCACCTTTCCCGTTAAGCAGCCATAGTGTGTCTTCTAAACGTGTGACTCTGTTCTGTTTTGTAATTCAGTTCAAGTGTAGCGGTTTTTACATTCCCTCTATAACTGATAGCTTATGATAAGTGTCTTTTTCTGTGTGACTTATTTCACTTAGAATCGTCGTGCCTAAATCCACTCATCATGCTGCTACTAGCCTTATGACATTGATTTCATGGCTGAGTGATATTCCATTGTACATAAGGACCACCACTTCTTTATCCATTTTTCTCTTTCCAGGGATATTTAAGGTGTCATGAAGTGGAGGTTCTTGTCAACAGAGCAGCCCTAAACTTTGGGGTGCCTGTGTCTTGCTGATTTTTAGTTTTCCCAATTTATACGCCCATGAGTGGAAGTGCCCTATGCGCTCTAAGCTGTGTTTTTTCGATGTTTCAGGACACACCGTACACTTCTCCAGAGTGGCTGTTGGCAATTTACATCCCGCCCATCAGCATAGCAAGGCTCCCATTTCTCCATGGCCTGTCCTGCATTTCTGGTTTTGACACTTTTTTCAGCATGGCCCTTTTGACCGATGGGCAGCGAGACTTCTTTGTAGCGCTGATTTGCCTTTCCAGGTTGCTTGGTTGGCCAAAAAGGGCGTATGCGTTTTTTCCTGAATATATTCAGGAAAAAACGCATACGCCCTTTTTGGCCAAGGGCATCATTGTCGACGTTTTGCCGCTTTTCATGTGCTTTAAAGGCGATTCGAATCGACCTCCTGAAATCTGTTTCCTGCAATTCTGCCTTGCTTTCAAATCCTCTTCGTTGCCTTCCCTCAATATATTTGTGGACGAGAGTTATCATTTATAACTCTGCAGGTTTGTGAATTGCAGTGCCCCTGAGCTCCATTTTTCAACTCGCTTTTTTGGGAGCTGGCCGCAAAAGCGCAGGATTGCCTCAGGCCCTCTTCTGGTTCCGGGCGGCAGGCTGAGCCTGTGGTTAATTCTTCTTCCTGATGGGAAAATAGAGTGACCTGTGCCTGTCCCAACACCTAGAGCTAGTCTCTCATTGGCTCCCCCTCTTCCCGTTTATCCTCAGGACAAATTGCAAGCTGTACAGAACAGGAGGTTAAAGGTGCTGATTCTCCAAGGAGGGAGATTGCTAGTAAAGCGGCTGGAATGGCGAACCCGAGCACAAGGAGTTGAGAAATGAGGTGCGTTTTAGAAAGCTTTCCCGATCACATGGTGTACCACCTTCTGGGTTTCTCATGCATGTTTTCGATGTAGGAAGATGCCCTTGAACCTGGAGATTTGGGACCCATGGGATGGGTAACAGGCAGTATTACTTTAAAGGCTCTGCGTTTGCTCCCCCAAACTCACCAAACCTCTCAGCCCCGAGAGTGTCCACCCTTATGTCTCATCCAGCTGTGGGTCTAGATATGGTCAATCCAGGTTGCATCACAGCCCCTGAACGAATTTTGTAAGAATTTCTCTCTCTTTCACTGTCTTTGTTTCACGGGCTTTTAAAAGTAATTTATTTTTATAATGGGGTTTAGCTGCTTTTCACGGCTGTGTTTATGCCGCTTTACACCCACTTGACTCACTTCCAGAGAGATATCAATACATAGGTTTTAAGATTCTTACTAGTCAGATATATTCTTGTGCGGTGAATAGGGGGTGTTGAGTCCAGTTCACTGAGCAAGGAGTAGGTCTTTCTATTACATATTGGGTTTATGGAACGGTAGCTGAGCTCATTTGAAACCCTTGTTTTATTCATCACCCCACCTCACCTTTCCCGTTAAGCAGCCATAGTGTGTCTTCTAAACGTGTGACTCTGTTCTGTTTTGTAATTCAGTTCAAGTGTAGCGGTTTTTACATTCCCTCTATAACTGATAGCTTATGATAAGTGTCTTTTTCTGTGTGACTTATTTCACTTAGAATCGTCGTGCCTAAATCTACTCATCATGCTGCTACTAGCCTTATGACATTGATTTCATGGCTGAGTGATATTCCATTGTACATAAGGACCACCACTTCTTTATCCATTTTTCTCTTTCCAGGGATATTTAAGGTGTCATGAAGTGGAGGTTCTTGTCAACAGAGCAGCCCTAAACTTTGGGGTGCCTGTGTCTTGCTGATTTTTAGTTTTCCCAATTTATACGCCCATGAGTGGAAGTGCCCTATGCGCTCTAAGCTGTGTTTTTTCGATGTTTCAGGACACACCGTACACTTCTCCAGAGTGGCTGTTGGCAATTTACATCCCGCCCATCAGCATAGCAAGGCTCCCATTTCTCCATGGCCTGTCCTGCATTTCTGGTTTTGACACTTTTTTCAGCATGGCCCTTTTGACCGATGGGCAGCGAGACTTCTTTGTAGCGCTGATTTGCCTTTCCAGGTTGCTTGGTTGGCCAAAAAGGGCGTATGCGTTTTTTCCTGAATATATTCAGGAAAAAACGCATACGCCCTTTTTGGCCAAGGGCATCATTGTCGACGTTTTGCCGCTTTTCATGTGCTTTAAAGGCGATTCGAATCGACCTCCTGAAATCTGTTTCCTGCAATTCTGCCTTGCTTTCAAATCCTCTTCGTTGCCTTCCCTCAATATATTTGTGGACGAGAGTTATCATTTATAACTCTGCAGGTTTGTGAATTGCAGTGCCCCTGAGCTCCATTTTTCAACTCGCTTTTTTGGGAGCTGGCCGCAAAAGCGCAGGATTGCCTCAGGCCCTCTTCTGGTTCCGGGCGGCAGGCTGAGCCTGTGGTTAATTCTTCTTCCTGATGGGAAAATAGAGTGACCTGTGCCTGTCCCAACACCTAGAGCTAGTCTCTCATTGGCTCCCCCTCTTCCCGTTTATCCTCAGGACAAATTGCAAGCTGTACAGAACAGGAGGTTAAAGGTGCTGATTCTCCAAGGAGGGAGATTGCTAGTAAAGCGGCTGGAATGGCGAACCCGAGCACAAGGAGTTGAGAAATGAGGTGCGTTTTAGAAAGCTTTCCCGATCACATGGTGTACCACCTTCTGGGTTTCTCATGCATGTTTTCGATGTAGGAAGATGCCCTTGAACCTGGAGATTTGGGACCCATGGGATGGGTAACAGGCAGTATTACTTTAAAGGCTCTGCGTTTGCTCCCCCAAACTCACCAAACCTCTCAGCCCCGAGAGTGTCCACCCTTATGTCTCATCCAGCTGTGGGTCTAGATATGGTCAATCCAGGTTGCATCACAGAGCCTGAAAGAATTTTGTAAGAATTTCTCTCTCTTTCACTGTCTTTGTTTCACGGGCTTTTAAAAGTAATTTATTTTTATACTGGGGTTTAACTGCTTTTCACGGCTGAGTTTACGCTGCTTTATACCCACTTGACTCACTTCCAGAGAGATATCAATACATAGGTTTTAAGATTCTTACTAGTCAAATATATTCTTGTGCGGTGAATAGGGGGTGTTGAGTCCAGTTCACTGGGCAAGGAGTAGGTCTTTCTATTACATATTGCGTTTATGGAACGGTAGCTGAGCTCATTTGAAACCCTTGTTTTATTCATCACCCCACCTCACCTTTCCCGTTAAGCAGCCATAGTGTGTCTTCTAAATGTGTGACTCTGTTCTGTTTTATAATTCAGTTCAAGTGTAGCGGTTTTTACATTCCCTCTATAACTGATAGCTTATGATAAGTGTCTTTTTCTGTGTGACTTATTTCACTTAGAATCGTCGTGCCTACATCTACTCATCATGCTGCTACTAGCCTTATGACATTGATTTCATGGCTGAGTGATATTCCATTGTACATAAGGACCACCACTTCTTTA
Source organism: Balaenoptera ricei (assembly GCF_028023285.1). Taxonomy (NCBI): domain Eukaryota; kingdom Metazoa; phylum Chordata; class Mammalia; order Artiodactyla; family Balaenopteridae; genus Balaenoptera; species Balaenoptera ricei. The sequence goes on from NW_026777571.1 coordinate 20,502, forward strand.
TCCATTTTTCTCTTTCCAGGGATATTTAAGGTGTCATGAAGTGGAGGTTCTTGTCAACAGAGCAGCCCTAAACTTTGGGGTGCCTGTGTCTTGCTGATTTTTAGTTTTCCCAATTTATACGCCCATGAGTGGAAGTGCCCTATGCGCTCTAAGCTGTGTTTTTTCGATGTTTCAGGACACACCGTACACTTCTCCAGAGTGGCTGTTGGCAATTTACATCCCGCCCATCAGCGTAGCAAGGCTCCCATTTCTCCATGGCCTGTCCTGCATTTCTGGTTTTGACACTTTTTTCAGCATGGCCCTTTTGACCGATGGGCAGCGAGACTTCTTTGTAGCGCTGATTTGCCTTTCCAGGTTGCTTGGTTGGCCAAAAAGGGCGTATGCGTTTTTTCCTGAATATATTCAGGAAAAAACGCATACGCCCTTTTTGGCCAAGGGCATCATTGTCGACGTTTTGCCGCTTTTCATGTGCTTTAAAGGCGATTCGAATCGACCTCCTGAAATCTGTTTCCTGCAATTCTGCCTTGCTTTCAAATCCTCTTCGTTGCCTTCCCTCAATATATTTGTGGACGAGAGTTATCATTTATAACTCTGCAGGTTTGTGAATTGCAGTGCCCCTGAGCTCCATTTTTCAACTCGCTTTTTTGGGAGCTGGCCGCAAAAGCGCAGGATTGCCTCAGGCCCTCTTCTGGTTCCGGGCGGCAGGCTGAGCCTGTGGTTAATTCTTCTTCCTGATGGGAAAATAGAGTGACCTGTGCCTGTCCCAACACCTAGAGCTAGTCTCTCATTGGCTCCCCCTCTTCCCGTTCATCCTCAGGACAAATTGCAAGCTGTACGGAACAGGAGGTTAAAGGTGCTGGTTCTCCAAGGAGGGAGATTGCTAGTAAAGCGGCTGGAATGGCGAACCCGAGCACAAGGAGATGAGAAATGAGGTGCGTTTTAGAAAGCTTTCCCGATCACATGGTGTACCACCTTCTGGGTTTCTCATGCATGTTTTCGATGTAGGAAGATGCCCTTGAACCTGGAGATTTGGGACCCATGGGATGGGTAACAGGCAGTATTACTTTAAAGGCTCTGCGTTTGCTCCCCCAAACTCACCAAACCTCTCAGCCCCGAGAGTGTCCACCCTTATGTCTCATCCAGCTGTGGGTCTAGATATGGTCAATCCAGGTTGCATCACAGCCCCTGAACGAATTTTGTAAGAATTTCTCTCTCTTTCACTGTCTTTGTTTCACGGGCTTTTAAAAGTAATTTATTTTTATAATGGGGTTTAGCTGCTTTTCACGGCTGTGTTTATGCCGCTTTACACCCACTTGACTCACTTCCAGAGAGATATCAATACATAGGTTTTAAGATTCTTACTAGTCAGATATATTCTTGTGCGGTGAATAGGGGGTGTTGAGTCCAGTTCACTGAGCAAGGAGTAGGTCTTTCTATTACATATTGGGTTTATGGAACGGTAGCTGAGCTCATTTGAAACCCTGGTTTTATTCATCACCCCACCTCACCTTTCCCGTTAAGCAGCCATAGTGTGTCTTCTAAACGTGTGACTCTGTTCTGTTTTGTAATTCAGTTCAAGTGTAGCGGTTTTTACATTCCCTCTATAACTGATAGCTTATGATAAGTGTCTTTTTCTGTGTGACTTATTTCACTTAGAATCGTCGTGCCTAAATCTACTCATCATGCTGCTACTAGCCTTATGACATTGATTTCATGGCTGAGTGATATTCCATTGTACATAAGGACCACCACTTCTTTATCCATTTTTCTCTTTCCAGGGATATTTAAGGTGTCATGAAGTGGAGGTTCTTGTCAACAGAGCAGCCCTAAACTTTGGGGTGCCTGTGTCTTGCTGATTTTTAGTTTTCCCAATTTATACGCCCATGAGTGGAAGTGCCCTATGCGCTCTAAGCTGTGTTTTTTCGATGTTTCAGGACACACCGTACACTTCTCCAGAGTGGCTGTTGGCAATTTACATCCCACCCATCAGCGTAGCAAGGCTCCCATTTCTCCATGGCCTGTCCTGCATTTCTGGTTTTGACACTTTTTTCAGCATGGCCCTTTTGACCGATGGGCAGCGAGACTTCTTTGTAGCGCTGATTTGCCTTTCCAGGTTGCTTGGTTGGCCAAAAAGGGCGTATGCGTTTTTTCCTGAATATATTCAGGAAAAAACGCATACGCCCTTTTTGGCCAAGGGCATCATTTTCGACGTTTTGCCGCTTTTCATGTGCTTTAAAGGCGATTCGAATCGACCTCCTGAAATCTGTTTCCTGCAATTCTGCCTTGCTTTCAAATCCTCTTCGTTGCCTTCCCTCAATATATTTGTGGACGAGAGTTATCATTTATAACTCTGCAGGTTTGTGAATTGCAGTGCCCCTGAGCTCCATTTTTCAACTCGCTTTTTTGGGAGCTGGCCGCAAAAGCGCAGGATTGCCTCAGGCCCTCTTCTGGTTCCGGGCGGCAGGCTGAGCCTGTGGTTAATTCTTCTTCCTGATGGGAAAATAGAGTGACCTGTGCCTGTCCCAACACCTAGAGCTAGTCTCTCATTGGCTCCCCCTCTTCCCGTTCATCCTCAGGACAAATTGCAAGCTGTACGGAACAGGAGGTTAAAGGTGCTGGTTCTCCAAGGAGGGAGATTGCTAGTAAAGCGGCTGGAATGGCGAACCCGAGCACAAGGAGATGAGAAATGAGTTGCGTTTTAGAAAGCTTTCCCGATCACATGGTGTACCACCTTCTGGGTTTCTCATGCATGTTTTCGATGTAGGAAGATGCCCTTGAACCTGGAGATTTGGGACCCATGGGATGGGTAACAGGCAGTATTACTTTAAAGGCTCTGCGTTTGCTCCCCCAAACTCACCAAACCTCTCAGCCCCGAGAGTGTCCACCCTTATGTCTCATCCAGCTGTGGGTCTAGATATGGTCAATCCAGGTTGCATCACAGCCCCTGAACGAATTTTGTAAGAATTTCTCTCTCTTTCACTGTCTTTGTTTCACGGGCTTTTAAAAGTAATTTATTTTTATAATGGGGTTTAGCTGCTTTTCACGGCTGTGTTTATGCCGCTTTACACCCACTTGACTCACTTCCAGAGAGATATCAATACATAGGTTTTAAGATTCTTACTAGTCAGATATATTCTTGTGCGGTGAATAGGGGGTGTTGAGTCCAGTTCACTGAGCAAGGAGTAGGTCTTTCTATTACATATTGGGTTTATGGAACGGTAGCTGAGCTCATTTGAAACCCTTGTTTTATTCATCACCCCACCTCACCTTTCCCGTTAAGCAGCCATAGTGTGTCTTCTAAATGTGTGACTCTGTTCTGTTTTGTAATTCAGTTCAAGTGTAGCGGTTTTTACATTCCCTCTATAACTGATAGCTTATGATAAGTGTCTTTTTCTGTGTGACTTATTTCACTTAGAATCGTCGTGCCTAAATCTACTCATCATGCTGCTACTAGCCTTATGACATTGATTTCATGGCTGAGTGATATTCCATTGTACATAAGGACCACCACTTCTTTATCCATTTTTCTCTTTCCAGGGATATTTAAGGTGTCATGAAGTGGAGGTTCTTGTCAACAGAGCAGCCCTAAACTTTGGGGTGCCTGTGTCTTGCTGATTTTTAGTTTTCCCAATTTATACGCCCATGAGTGGAAGTGCCCTATGCGCTCTAAGCTGTGTTTTTTCGATGTTTCAGGACACACCGTACACTTCTCCAGAGTGGCTGTTGGCAATTTACATCCCACCCATCAGCGTAGCAAGGCTCCCATTTCTCCATGGCCTGTCCTGCATTTCTGGTTTTGACACTTTTTTCAGCATGGCCCTTTTGACCGATGGGCAGCGAGACTTCTTTGTAGCGCTGATTTGCCTTTCCAGGTTGCTTGGTTGGCCAAAAAGGGCGTATGCGTTTTTTCCTGAATATATTCAGGAAAAAACGCATACGCCCTTTTTGGCCAAGGGCATCATTGTCGACGTTTTGCCGCTTTTCATGTGCTTTAAAGGCGATTCGAATCGACCTCCTGAAATCTGTTTCCTGCAATTCTGCCTTGCTTTCAAATCCTCTTCGTTGCCTTCCCTCAATATATTTGTGGACGAGAGTTATCATTTATAACTCTGCAGGTTTGTGAATTGCAGTGCCCCTGAGCTCCATTTTTCAACTCGCTTTTTTGGGAGCTGGCCGCAAAAGCGCAGGATTGCCTCAGGCCCTCTTCTGGTTCCGGGCGGCAGGCTGAGCCTGTGGTTAATTCTTCTTCCTGATGGGAAAATAGAGTGACCTGTGCCTGTCCCAACACCTAGAGCTAGTCTCTCATTGGCTCCCCCTCTTCCCGTTCATCCTCAGGACAAATTGCAAGCTGTACGGAACAGGAGGTTAAAGGTGCTGGTTCTCCAAGGAGGGAGATTGCTAGTAAAGCGGCTGGAATGGCGAACCCGAGCACAAGGAGATGAGAAATGAGGTGCGTTTTAGAAAGCTTTCCCGATCACATGGTGTACCACCTTCTGGGTTTCTCATGCATGTTTTCGATGTAGGAAGATGCCCTTGAACCTGGAGATTTGGGACCCATGGGATGGGTAACAGGCAGTATTACTTTAAAGGCTCTGCGTTTGCTCCCCCAAACTCACCAAACCTCTCAGCCCCGAGAGTGTCCACCCTTATGTCTCATCCAGCTGTGGGTCTAGATATGGTCAATCCAGGTTGCATCACAGCCCCTGAACGAATTTTGTAAGAATTTCTCTCTCTTTCACTGTCTTTGTTTCACGGGCTTTTAAAAGTAATTTATTTTTATAATGGGGTTTAGCTGCTTTTCACGGCTGTGTTTATGCCGCTTTACACCCACTTGACTCACTTCCAGAGAGATATCAATACATAGGTTTTAAGATTCTTACTAGTCAGATATATTCTTGTGCGGTGAATAGGGGGTGTTGAGTCCAGTTCACTGAGCAAGGAGTAGGTCTTTCTATTACATATTGGGTTTATGGAACGGTAGCTGAGCTCATTTGAAACCCTTGTTTTATTCATCACCCCACCTCACCTTTCCCGTTAAGCAGCCATAGTGTGTCTTCTAAACGTGTGACTCTGTTCTGTTTTGTAATTCAGTTCAAGTGTAGCGGTTTTTACATTCCCTCTATAACTGATAGCTTATGATAAGTGTCTTTTTCTGTGTGACTTATTTCACTTAGAATCGTCGTGCCTAAATCTACTCATCATGCTGCTACTAGCCTTATGACATTGATTTCATGGCTGAGTGATATTCCATTGTACATAAGGACCACCACTTCTTTATCCATTTTTCTCTTTCCAGGGATATTTAAGGTGTCATGAAGTGGAGGTTCTTGTCAACAGAGCAGCCCTAAACTTTGGGGTGCCTGTGTCTTGCTGATTTTTAGTTTTCCCAATTTATACGCCCATGAGTGGAAGTGCCCTATGCGCTCTAAGCTGTGTTTTTTCGATGTTTCAGGACACACCGTACACTTCTCCAGAGTGGCTGTTGGCAATTTACATCCCGCCCATCAGCATAGCAAGGCTCCCATTTCTCCATGGCCTGTCCTGCATTTCTGGTTTTGACACTTTTTTCAGCATGGCCCTTTTGACCGATGGGCAGCGAGACTTCTTTGTAGCGCTGATTTGCCTTTCCAGGTTGCTTGGTTGGCCAAAAAGGGCGTATGCGTTTTTTCCTGAATATATTCAGGAAAAAACGCATACGCCCTTTTTGGCCAAGGGCATCATTGTCGACGTTTTGCCGCTTTTCATGTGCTTTAAAGGCGATTCGAATCGACCTCCTGAAATCTGTTTCCTGCAATTCTGCCTTGCTTTCAAATCCTCTTCGTTGCCTTCCCTCAATATATTTGTGGACGAGAGTTATCATTTATAACTCTGCAGGTTTGTGAATTGCAGTGCCCCTGAGCTCCATTTTTCAACTCGCTTTTTTGGGAGCTGGCCGCAAAAGCGCAGGATTGCCTCAGGCCCTCTTCTGGTTCCGGGCGGCAGGCTGAGCCTGTGGTTAATTCTTCTTCCTGATGGGAAAATAGAGTGACCTGTGCCTGTCCCAACACCTAGAGCTAGTCTCTCATTGGCTCCCCCTCTTCCCGTTTATCCTCAGGACAAATTGCAAGCTGTACAGAACAGGAGGTTAAAGGTGCTGATTCTCCAAGGAGGGAGATTGCTAGTAAAGCGGCTGGAATGGCGAACCCGAGCACAAGGAGTTGAGAAATGAGGTGCGTTTTAGAAAGCTTTCCCGATCACATGGTGTACCACCTTCTGGGTTTCTCATGCATGTTTTCGATGTAGGAAGATGCCCTTGAACCTGGAGATTTGGGACCCATGGGATGGGTAACAGGCAGTATTACTTTAAAGGCTCTGCGTTTGCTCCCCCAAACTCACCAAACCTCTCAGCCCCGAGAGTGTCCACCCTTATGTCTCATCCAGCTGTGGGTCTAGATATGGTCAATCCAGGTTGCATCACAGCCCCTGAACGAATTTTGTAAGAATTTCTCTCTCTTTCACTGTCTTTGTTTCACGGGCTTTTAAAAGTAATTTATTTTTATAATGGGGTTTAGCTGCTTTTCACGGCTGTGTTTATGCCGCTTTACACCCACTTGACTCACTTCCAGAGAGATATCAATACATAGGTTTTAAGATTCTTACTAGTCAGATATATTCTTGTGCGGTGAATAGGGGGTGTTGAGTCCAGTTCACTGAGCAAGGAGTAGGTCTTTCTATTACATATTGGGTTTATGGAACGGTAGCTGAGCTCATTTGAAACCCTTGTTTTATTCATCACCCCACCTCACCTTTCCCGTTAAGCAGCCATAGTGTGTCTTCTAAACGTGTGACTCTGTTCTGTTTTGTAATTCAGTTCAAGTGTAGCGGTTTTTACATTCCCTCTATAACTGATAGCTTATGATAAGTGTCTTTTTCTGTGTGACTTATTTCACTTAGAATCGTCGTGCCTACATCTACTCATCATGCTGCTACTAGCCTTATGACATTGATTTCATGGCTGAGTGATATTCCATTGTACATAAGGACCACCACTTCTTTATCCATTTTTCTCTTTCCAGGGATATTTAAGGTGTCATGAAGTGGAGGTTCTTGTCAACAGAGCAGCCCTAAACTTTGGGGTGCCTGTGTCTTGCTGATTTTTAGTTTTCCCAATTTATACGCCCATGAGTGGAAGTGCCCTATGCGCTCTAAGCTGTGTTTTTTCGATGTTTCAGGACACACCGTACACTTCTCCAGAGTGGCTGTTGGCAATTTACATCCCGCCCATCAGCATAGCAAGGCTCCCATTTCTCCATGGCCTGTCCTGCATTTCTGGTTTTGACACTTTTTTCAGCATGGCCCTTTTGACCGATGGGCAGCGAGACTTCTTTGTAGCGCTGATTTGCCTTTCCAGGTTGCTTGGTTGGCCAAAAAGGGCGTATGCGTTTTTTCCTGAATATATTCAGGAAAAAACGCATACGCCCTTTTTGGCCAAGGGCATCATTGTCGACGTTTTGCCGCTTTTCATGTGCTTTAAAGGCGATTCGAATCGACCTCCTGAAATCTGTTTCCTGCAATTCTGCCTTGCTTTCAAATCCTCTTCGTTGCCTTCCCTCAATATATTTGTGGACGAGAGTTATCATTTATAACTCTGCAGGTTTGTGAATTGCAGTGCCCCTGAGCTCCATTTTTCAACTCGCTTTTTTGGGAGCTGGCCGCAAAAGCGCAGGATTGCCTCAGGCCCTCTTCTGGTTCCGGGCGGCAGGCTGAGCCTGTGGTTAATTCTTCTTCCTGATGGGAAAATAGAGTGACCTGTGCCTGTCCCAACACCTAGAGCTAGTCTCTCATTGGCTCCCCCTCTTCCCGTTTATCCTCAGGACAAATTGCAAGCTGTACAGAACAGGAGGTTAAAGGTGCTGATTCTCCAAGGAGGGAGATTGCTAGTAAAGCGGCTGGAATGGCGAACCCGAGCACAAGGAGTTGAGAAATGAGGTGCGTTTTAGAAAGCTTTCCCGATCACATGGTGTACCACCTTCTGGGTTTCTCATGCATGTTTTCGATGTAGGAAGATGCCCTTGAACCTGGAGATTTGGGACCCATGGGATGGGTAACAGGCAGTATTACTTTAAAGGCTCTGCGTTTGCTCCCCCAAACTCACCAAACCTCTCAGCCCCGAGAGTGTCCACCCTTATGTCTCATCCAGCTGTGGGTCTAGATATGGTCAATCCAGGTTGCATCACAGAGCCTGAAAGAATTTTGTAAGAATTTCTCTCTCTTTCACTGTCTTTGTTTCACGGGCTTTTAAAAGTAATTTATTTTTATACTGGGGTTTAACTGCTTTTCACGGCTGAGTTTACGCTGCTTTATACCCACTTGACTCACTTCCAGAGAGATATCAATACATAGGTTTTAAGATTCTTACTAGTCAGATATATTCTTGTGCGGTGAATAGGGGGTGTTGAGTCCAGTTCACTGGGCAAGGAGTAGGTCTTTCTATTACATATTGCGTTTATGGAACGGTAGCTGAGCTCATTTGAAACCCTTGTTTTATTCATCACCCCACCTCACCTTTCCCGTTAAGCAGCCATAGTGTGTCTTCTAAACGTGTGACTCTGTTCTGTTTTATAATTCAGTTCAAGTGTAGCGGTTTTTACATTCCCTCTATAACTGATAGCTTATGATAAGTGTCTTTTTCTGTGTGACTTATTTCACTTAGAATCGTCGTGCCTACATCTACTCATCATGCTGCTACTAGCCTTATGACATTGATTTCATGGCTGAGTGATATTCCATTGTACATAAGGACCACCACTTCTTTATCCATTTTTCTCTTTCCAGGGATATTTAAGGTGTCATGAAGTGGAGGTTCTTGTCAACAGAGCAGCCCTAAACTTTGGGGTGCCTGTGTCTTGCTGATTTTTAGTTTTCCCAATTTATACGCCCATGAGTGGAAGTGCCCTATGCGCTCTAAGCTGTGTTTTTTCGATGTTTCAGGACACACCGTACACTTCTCCAGAGTGGCTGTTGGCAATTTACATCCCGCCCATCAGCGTAGCAAGGCTCCCATTTCTCCATGGCCTGTCCTGCATTTCTGGTTTTGACACTTTTTTCAGCATGGCCCTTTTGACCGATGGGCAGCGAGACTTCTTTGTAGCGCTGATTTGCCTTTCCAGGTTGCTTGGTTGGCCAAAAAGGGCGTATGCGTTTTTTCCTGAATATATTCAGGAAAAAACGCATACGCCCTTTTTGGCCAAGGGCATCATTGTCGACGTTTTGCCGCTTTTCATGTGCTTTAAAGGCGATTCGAATCGACCTCCTGAAATCTGTTTCCTGCAATTCTGCCTTGCTTTCAAATCCTCTTCGTTGCCTTCCCTCAATATATTTGTGGACGAGAGTTATCATTTATAACTCTGCAGGTTTGTGAATTGCAGTGCCCCTGAGCTCCATTTTTCAACTCGCTTTTTTGGGAGCTGGCCGCAAAAGCGCAGGATTGCCTCAGGCCCTCTTCTGGTTCCGGGCGGCAGGCTGAGCCTGTGGTTAATTCTTCTTCCTGATGGGAAAATAGAGTGACCTGTGCCTGTCCCAACACCTAGAGCTAGTCTCTCATTGGCTCCCCCTCTTCCCGTTCATCCTCAGGACAAATTGCAAGCTGTACGGAACAGGAGGTTAAAGGTGCTGGTTCTCCAAGGAGGGAGATTGCTAGTAAAGCGGCTGGAATGGCGAACCCGAGCACAAGGAGATGAGAAATGAGGTGCGTTTTAGAAAGCTTTCCCGATCACATGGTGTACCACCTTCTGGGTTTCTCATGCATGTTTTCGATGTAGGAAGATGCCCTTGAACCTGGAGATTTGGGACCCATGGGATGGGTAACAGGCAGTATTACTTTAAAGGCTCTGCGTTTGCTCCCCCAAACTCACCAAACCTCTCAGCCCCGAGAGTGTCCACCCTTATGTCTCATCCAGCTGTGGGTCTAGATATGGTCAATCCAGGTTGCATCACAGCCCCTGAACGAATTTTGTAAGAATTTCTCTCTCTTTCACTGTCTTTGTTTCACGGGCTTTTAAAAGTAATTTATTTTTATAATGGGGTTTAGCTGCTTTTCACGGCTGTGTTTATGCCGCTTTACACCCACTTGACTCACTTCCAGAGAGATATCAATACATAGGTTTTAAGATTCTTACTAGTCAGATATATTCTTGTGCGGTGAATAGGGGGTGTTGAGTCCAGTTCACTGAGCAAGGAGTAGGTCTTTCTATTACATATTGGGTTTATGGAACGGTAGCTGAGCTCATTTGAAACCCTGGTTTTATTCATCACCCCACCTCACCTTTCCCGTTAAGCAGCCATAGTGTGTCTTCTAAACGTGTGACTCTGTTCTGTTTTGTAATTCAGTTCAAGTGTAGCGGTTTTTACATTCCCTCTATAACTGATAGCTTATGATAAGTGTCTTTTTCTGTGTGACTTATTTCACTTAGAATCGTCGTGCCTAAATCTACTCATCATGCTGCTACTAGCCTTATGACATTGATTTCATGGCTGAGTGATATTCCATTGTACATAAGGACCACCACTTCTTTATCCATTTTTCTCTTTCCAGGGATATTTAAGGTGTCATGAAGTGGAGGTTCTTGTCAACAGAGCAGCCCTAAACTTTGGGGTGCCTGTGTCTTGCTGATTTTTAGTTTTCCCAATTTATACGCCCATGAGTGGAAGTGCCCTATGCGCTCTAAGCTGTGTTTTTTCGATGTTTCAGGACACACCGTACACTTCTCCAGAGTGGCTGTTGGCAATTTACATCCCACCCATCAGCGTAGCAAGGCTCCCATTTCTCCATGGCCTGTCCTGCATTTCTGGTTTTGACACTTTTTTCAGCATGGCCCTTTTGACCGATGGGCAGCGAGACTTCTTTGTAGCGCTGATTTGCCTTTCCAGGTTGCTTGGTTGGCCAAAAAGGGCGTATGCGTTTTTTCCTGAATATATTCAGGAAAAAACGCATACGCCCTTTTTGGCCAAGGGCATCATTGTCGACGTTTTGCCGCTTTTCATGTGCTTTAAAGGCGATTCGAATCGACCTCCTGAAATCTGTTTCCTGCAATTCTGCCTTGCTTTCAAATCCTCTTCGTTGCCTTCCCTCAATATATTTGTGGACGAGAGTTATCATTTATAACTCTGCAGGTTTGTGAATTGCAGTGCCCCTGAGCTCCATTTTTCAACTCGCTTTTTTGGGAGCTGGCCGCAAAAGCGCAGGATTGCCTCAGGCCCTCTTCTGGTTCCGGGCGGCAGGCTGAGCCTGTGGTTAATTCTTCTTCCTGATGGGAAAATAGAGTGACCTGTGCCTGTCCCAACACCTAGAGCTAGTCTCTCATTGGCTCCCCCTCTTCCCGTTCATCCTCAGGACAAATTGCAAGCTCTACGGAACAGGAGGTTAAAGGTGCTGGTTCTCCAAGGAGGGAGATTGCTAGTAAAGCGGCTGGAATGGCGAACCCGAGCACAAGGAGATGAGAAATGAGGTGCGTTTTAGAAAGCTTTCCCGATCACATGGTGTACCACCTTCTGGGTTTCTCATGCATGTTTTCGATGTAGGAAGATGCCCTTGAACCTGGAGATTTGGGACCCATGGGATGGGTAACAGGCAGTATTACTTTAAAGGCTCTGCGTTTGCTCCCCCAAACTCACCAAACCTCTCAGCCCCGAGAGTGTCCACCCTTATGTCTCATCCAGCTGTGGGTCTAGATATGGTCAATCCAGGTTGCATCACAGCCCCTGAACGAATTTTGTAAGAATTTCTCTCTCTTTCACTGTCTTTGTTTCACGGGCTTTTAAAAGTAATTTATTTTTATAATGGGGTTTAGCTGCTTTTCACGGCTGTGTTTATGCCGCTTTACACCCACTTGACTCACTTCCAGAGAGATATCAATACATAGGTTTTAAGATTCTTACTAGTCAGATATATTCTTGTGCGGTGAATAGGGGGTGTTGAGTCCAGTTCACTGAGCAAGGAGTAGGTCTTTCTATTACATATTGGGTTTATGGAACGGTAGCTGAGCTCATTTGAAACCCTTGTTTTATTCATCACCCCACCTCACCTTTCCCGTTAAGCAGCCATAGTGTGTCTTCTAAACGTGTGACTCTGTTCTGTTTTGTAATTCAGTTCAAGTGTAGCGGTTTTTACATTCCCTCTATAACTGATAGCTTATGATAAGTGTCTTTTTCTGTGTGACTTATTTCACTTAGAATCGTCGTGCCTAAATCCACTCATCATGCTGCTACTAGCCTTATGACATTGATTTCATGGCTGAGTGATATTCCATTGTACATAAGGACCACCACTTCTTTATCCATTTTTCTCTTTCCAGGGATATTTAAGGTGTCATGAAGTGGAGGTTCTTGTCAACAGAGCAGCCCTAAACTTTGGGGTGCCTGTGTCTTGCTGATTTTTAGTTTTCCCAATTTATACGCCCATGAGTGGAAGTGCCCTATGCGCTCTAAGCTGTGTTTTTTCGATGTTTCAGGACACACCGTACACTTCTCCAGAGTGGCTGTTGGCAATTTACATCCCACCCATCAGCGTAGCAAGGCTCCCATTTCTCCATGGCCTGTCCTGCATTTCTGGTTTTGACACTTTTTTCAGCATGGCCCTTTTGACCGATGGGCAGCGAGACTTCTTTGTAGCGCTGATTTGCCTTTCCAGGTTGCTTGGTTGGCCAAAAAGGGCGTATGCGTTTTTTCCTGAATATATTCAGGAAAAAACGCATACGCCCTTTTTGGCCAAGGGCATCATTGTCGACGTTTTGCCGCTTTTCATGTGCTTTAAAGGCGATTCGAATCGACCTCCTGAAATCTGTTTCCTGCAATTCTGCCTTGCTTTCAAATCCTCTTCGTTGCCTTCCCTCAATATATTTGTGGACGAGAGTTATCATTTATAACTCTGCAGGTTTGTGAATTGCAGTGCCCCTGAGCTCCATTTTTCAACTCGCTTTTTTGGGAGCTGGCCGCAAAAGCGCAGGATTGCCTCAGGCCCTCTTCTGGTTCCGGGCGGCAGGCTGAGCCTGTGGTTAATTCTTCTTCCTGATGGGAAAATAGAGTGACCTGTGCCTGTCCCAACACCTAGAGCTAGTCTCTCATTGGCTCCCCCTCTTCCCGTTCATCCTCAGGACAAATTGCAAGCTCTACGGAACAGGAGGTTAAAGGTGCTGGTTCTCCAAGGAGGGAGATTGCTAGTAAAGCGGCTGGAATGGCGAACCCGAGCACAAGGAGATGAGAAATGAGGTGCGTTTTAGAAAGCTTTCCCGATCACATGGTGTACCACCTTCTGGGTTTCTCATGCATGTTTTCGATGTAGGAAGATGCCCTTGAACCTGGAGATTTGGGACCCATGGGATGGGTAACAGGCAGTATTACTTTAAAGGCTCTGCGTTTGCTCCCCCAAACTCACCAAACCTCTCAGCCCCGAGAGTGTCCACCCTTATGTCTCATCCAGCTGTGGGTCTAGATATGGTCAATCCAGGTTGCATCACAGCCCCTGAACGAATTTTGTAAGAATTTCTCTCTCTTTCACTGTCTTTGTTTCACGGGCTTTTAAAAGTAATTTATTTTTATAATGGGGTTTAGCTGCTTTTCACGGCTGTGTTTATGCCGCTTTACACCCACTTGACTCACTTCCAGAGAGATATCAATACATAGGTTTTAAGATTCTTACTAGTCAGATATATTCTTGTGCGGTGAATAGGGGGTGTTGAGTCCAGTTCACTGAGCAAGGAGTAGGTCTTTCTATTACATATTGGGTTTATGGAACGGTAGCTGAGCTCATTTGAAACCCTTGTTTTATTCATCACCCCACCTCACCTTTCCCGTTAAGCAGCCATAGTGTGTCTTCTAAACGTGTGACTCTGTTCTGTTTTGTAATTCAGTTCAAGTGTAGCGGTTTTTACATTCCCTCTATAACTGATAGCTTATGATAAGTGTCTTTTTCTGTGTGACTTATTTCACTTAGAATCGTCGTGCCTAAATCCACTCATCATGCTGCTACTAGCCTTATGACATTGATTTCATGGCTGAGTGATATTCCATTGTACATAAGGACCACCACTTCTTTATCCATTTTTCTCTTTCCAGGGATATTTAAGGTGTCATGAAGTGGAGGTTCTTGTCAACAGAGCAGCCCTAAACTTTGGGGTGCCTGTGTCTTGCTGATTTTTAGTTTTCCCAATTTATACGCCCATGAGTGGAAGTGCCCTATGCGCTCTAAGCTGTGTTTTTTCGATGTTTCAGGACACACCGTACACTTCTCCAGAGTGGCTGTTGGCAATTTACATCCCGCCCATCAGCGTAGCAAGGCTCCCATTTCTCCATGGCCTGTCCTGCATTTCTGGTTTTGACACTTTTTTCAGCATGGCCCTTTTGACCGATGGGCAGCGAGACTTCTTTGTAGCGCTGATTTGCCTTTCCAGGTTGCTTGGTTGGCCAAAAAGGGCGTATGCGTTTTTTCCTGAATATATTCAGGAAAAAACGCATACGCCCTTTTTGGCCAAGGGCATCATTGTCGACGTTTTGCCGCTTTTCATGTGCTTTAAAGGCGATTCGAATCGACCTCCTGAAATCTGTTTCCTGCAATTCTGCCTTGCTTTCAAATCCTCTTCGTTGCCTTCCCTCAATATATTTGTGGACGAGAGTTATCATTTATAACTCTGCAGGTTTGTGAATTGCAGTGCCCCTGAGCTCCATTTTTCAACTCGCTTTTTTGGGAGCTGGCCGCAAAAGCGCAGGATTGCCTCAGGCCCTCTTCTGGTTCCGGGCGGCAGGCTGAGCCTGTGGTTAATTCTTCTTCCTGATGGGAAAATAGAGTGACCTGTGCCTGTCCCAACACCTAGAGCTAGTCTCTCATTGGCTCCCCCTCTTCCCGTTCATCCTCAGGACAAATTGCAAGCTCTACGGAACAGGAGGTTAAAGGTGCTGGTTCTCCAAGGAGGGAGATTGCTAGTAAAGCGGCTGGAATGGCGAACCCGAGCACAAGGAGATGAGAAATGAGGTGCGTTTTAGAAAGCTTTCCCGATCACATGGTGTACCACCTTCTGGGTTTCTCATGCATGTTTTCGATGTAGGAAGATGCCCTTGAACCTGGAGATTTGGGACCCATGGGATGGGTAACAGGCAGTATTACTTTAAAGGCTCTGCGTTTGCTCCCCCAAACTCACCAAACCTCTCAGCCCCGAGAGTGTCCACCCTTATGTCTCATCCAGCTGTGGGTCTAGATATGGTCAATCCAGGTTGCATCACAGCCCCTGAACGAATTTTGTAAGAATTTCTCTCTCTTTCACTGTCTTTGTTTCACGGGCTTTTAAAAGTAATTTATTTTTATAATGGGGTTTAGCTGCTTTTCACGGCTGTGTTTATGCCGCTTTACACCCACTTGACTCACTTCCAGAGAGATATCAATACATAGGTTTTAAGATTCTTACTAGTCAGATATATTCTTGTGCGGTGAATAGGGGGTGTTGAGTCCAGTTCACTGAGCAAGGAGTAGGTCTTTCTATTACATATTGGGTTTATGGAACGGTAGCTGAGCTCATTTGAAACCCTTGTTTTATTCATCACCCCACCTCACCTTTCCCGTTAAGCAGCCATAGTGTGTCTTCTAAACGTGTGACTCTGTTCTGTTTTGTAATTCAGTTCAAGTGTAGCGGTTTTTACATTCCCTCTATAACTGATAGCTTATGATAAGTGTCTTTTTCTGTGTGACTTATTTCACTTAGAATCGTCGTGCCTACATCTACTCATCATGCTGCTACTAGCCTTATGACATTGATTTCATGGCTGAGTGATATTCCATTGTACATAAGGACCACCACTTCTTTATCCATTTTTCTCTTTCCAGGGATATTTAAGGTGTCATGAAGTGGAGGTTCTTGTCAACAGAGCAGCCCTAAACTTTGGGGTGCCTGTGTCTTGCTGATTTTTAGTTTTCCCAATTTATACGCCCATGAGTGGAAGTGCCCTATGCGCTCTAAGCTGTGTTTTTTCGATGTTTCAGGACACACCGTACACTTCTCCAGAGTGGCTGTTGGCAATTTACATCCCGCCCATCAGCATAGCAAGGCTCCCATTTCTCCATGGCCTGTCCTGCATTTCTGGTTTTGACACTTTTTTCAGCATGGCCCTTTTGACCGATGGGCAGCGAGACTTCTTTGTAGCGCTGATTTGCCTTTCCAGGTTGCTTGGTTGGCCAAAAAGGGCGTATGCGTTTTTTCCTGAATATATTCAGGAAAAAACGCATACGCCCTTTTTGGCCAAGGGCATCATTGTCGACGTTTTGCCGCTTTTCATGTGCTTTAAAGGCGATTCGAATCGACCTCCTGAAATCTGTTTCCTGCAATTCTGCCTTGCTTTCAAATCCTCTTCGTTGCCTTCCCTCAATATATTTGTGGACGAGAGTTATCATTTATAACTCTGCAGGTTTGTGAATTGCAGTGCCCCTGAGCTCCATTTTTCAACTCGCTTTTTTGGGAGCTGGCCGCAAAAGCGCAGGATTGCCTCAGGCCCTCTTCTGGTTCCGGGCGGCAGGCTGAGCCTGTGGTTAATTCTTCTTCCTGATGGGAAAATAGAGTGACCTGTGCCTGTCCCAACACCTAGAGCTAGTCTCTCATTGGCTCCCCCTCTTCCCGTTTATCCTCAGGACAAATTGCAAGCTGTACGGAACAGGAGGTTAAAGGTGCTGATTCTCCAAGGAGGGAGATTGCTAGTAAAGCGGCTGGAATGGCGAACCCGAGCACAAGGAGTTGAGAAATGAGGTGCGTTTTAGAAAGCTTTCCCGATCACATGGTGTACCACCTTCTGGGTTTCTCATGCATGTTTTCGATGTAGGAAGATGCCCTTGAACCTGGAGATTTGGGACCCATGGGATGGGTAACAGGCAGTATTACTTTAAAGGCTCTGCGTTTGCTCCCCCAAACTCACCAAACCTCTCAGCCCCGAGAGTGTCCACCCTTATGTCTCATCCAGCTGTGGGTCTAGATATGGTCAATCCAGGTTGCATCACAGAGCCTGAAAGAATTTTGTAAGAATTTCTCTCTCTTTCACTGTCTTTGTTTCACGGGCTTTTAAAAGTAATTTATTTTTATACTGGGGTTTAACTGCTTTTCACGGCTGAGTTTACGCTGCTTTATACCCACTTGACTCACTTCCAGAGAGATATCAATACATAGGTTTTAAGATTCTTACTAGTCAGATATATTCTTGTGCGGTGAATAGGGGGTGTTGAGTCCAGTTCACTGGGCAAGGAGTAGGTCTTTCTATTACATATTGCGTTTATGGAACGGTAGCTGAGCTCATTTGAAACCCTTGTTTTATTCATCACCCCACCTCACCTTTCCCGTTAAGCAGCCATAGTGTGTCTTCTAAACGTGTGACTCTGTTCTGTTTTATAATTCAGTTCAAGTGTAGCGGTTTTTACATTCCCTCTATAACTGATAGCTTATGATAAGTGTCTTTTTCTGTGTGACTTATTTCACTTAGAATCGTCGTGCCTACATCTACTCATCATGCTGCTACTAGCCTTATGACATTGATTTCATGGCTGAGTGATATTCCATTGTACATAAGGACCACCACTTCTTTATCCATTTTTCTCTTTCCAGGGATATTTAAGGTGTCATGAAGTGGAGGTTCTTGTCAACAGAGCAGCCCTAAACTTTGGGGTGCCTGTGTCTTGCTGATTTTTAGTTTTCCCAATTTATACGCCCATGAGTGGAAGTGCCCTATGCGCTCTAAGCTGTGTTTTTTCGATGTTTCAGGACACACCGTACACTTCTCCAGAGTGGCTGTTGGCAATTTACATCCCGCCCATCAGCGTAGCAAGGCTCCCATTTCTCCATGGCCTGTCCTGCATTTCTGGTTTTGACACTTTTTTCAGCATGGCCCTTTTGACCGATGGGCAGCGAGACTTCTTTGTAGCGCTGATTTGCCTTTCCAGGTTGCTTGGTTGGCCAAAAAGGGCGTATGCGTTTTTTCCTGAATATATTCAGGAAAAAACGCATACGCCCTTTTTGGCCAAGGGCATCATTGTCGACGTTTTGCCGCTTTTCATGTGCTTTAAAGGCGATTCGAATCGACCTCCTGAAATCTGTTTCCTGCAATTCTGCCTTGCTTTCAAATCCTCTTCGTTGCCTTCCCTCAATATATTTGTGGACGAGAGTTATCATTTATAACTCTGCAGGTTTGTGAATTGCAGTGCCCCTGAGCTCCATTTTTCAACTCGCTTTTTTGGGAGCTGGCCGCAAAAGCGCAGGATTGCCTCAGGCCCTCTTCTGGTTCCGGGCGGCAGGCTGAGCCTGTGGTTAATTCTTCTTCCTGATGGGAAAATAGAGTGACCTGTGCCTGTCCCAACACCTAGAGCTAGTCTCTCATTGGCTCCCCCTCTTCCCGTTCATCCTCAGGACAAATTGCAAGCTGTACGGAACAGGAGGTTAAAGGTGCTGGTTCTCCAAGGAGGGAGATTGCTAGTAAAGCGGCTGGAATGGCGAACCCGAGCACAAGGAGATGAGAAATGAGGTGCGTTTTAGAAAGCTTTCCCGATCACATGGTGTACCACCTTCTGGGTTTCTCATGCATGTTTTCGATGTAGGAAGATGCCCTTGAACCTGGAGATTTGGGACCCATGGGATGGGTAACAGGCAGTATTACTTTAAAGGCTCTGCGTTTGCTCCCCCAAACTCACCAAACCTCTCAGCCCCGAGAGTGTCCACCCTTATGTCTCATCCAGCTGTGGGTCTAGATATGGTCAATCCAGGTTGCATCACAGCCCCTGAACGAATTTTGTAAGAATTTCTCTCTCTTTCACTGTCTTTGTTTCACGGGCTTTTAAAAGTAATTTATTTTTATAATGGGGTTTAGCTGCTTTTCACGGCTGTGTTTATGCCGCTTTACACCCACTTGACTCACTTCCAGAGAGATATCAATACATAGGTTTTAAGATTCTTACTAGTCAGATATATTCTTGTGCGGTGAATAGGGGGTGTTGAGTCCAGTTCACTGAGCAAGGAGTAGGTCTTTCTATTACATATTGGGTTTATGGAACGGTAGCTGAGCTCATTTGAAACCCTTGTTTTATTCATCACCCCACCTCACCTTTCCCGTTAAGCAGCCATAGTGTGTCTTCTAAACGTGTGACTCTGTTCTGTTTTGTAATTCAGTTCAAGTGTAGCGGTTTTTACATTCCCTCTATAACTGATAGCTTATGATAAGTGTCTTTTTCTGTGTGACTTATTTCACTTAGAATCGTCGTGCCTAAATCTACTCATCATGCTGCTACTAGCCTTATGACATTGATTTCATGGCTGAGTGATATTCCATTGTACATAAGGACCACCACTTCTTTATCCATTTTTCTCTTTCCAGGGATATTTAAGGTGTCATGAAGTGGAGGTTCTTGTCAACAGAGCAGCCCTAAACTTTGGGGTGCCTGTGTCTTGCTGATTTTTAGTTTTCCCAATTTATACGCCCATGAGTGGAAGTGCCCTATGCGCTCTAAGCTGTGTTTTTTCGATGTTTCAGGACACACCGTACACTTCTCCAGAGTGGCTGTTGGCAATTTACATCCCACCCATCAGCGTAGCAAGGCTCCCATTTCTCCATGGCCTGTCCTGCATTTCTGGTTTTGACACTTTTTTCAGCATGGCCCTTTTGACCGATGGGCAGCGAGACTTCTTTGTAGCGCTGATTTGCCTTTCCAGGTTGCTTGGTTGGCCAAAAAGGGCGTATGCGTTTTTTCCTGAATATATTCAGGAAAAAACGCATACGCCCTTTTTGGCCAAGGGCATCATTGTCGACGTTTTGCCGCTTTTCATGTGCTTTAAAGGCGATTCGAATCGACCTCCTGAAATCTGTTTCCTGCAATTCTGCCTTGCTTTCAAATCCTCTTCGTTGCCTTCCCTCAATATATTTGTGGACGAGAGTTATCATTTATAACTCTGCAGGTTTGTGAATTGCAGTGCCCCTGAGCTCCATTTTTCAACTCGCTTTTTTGGGAGCTGGCCGCAAAAGCGCAGGATTGCCTCAGGCCCTCTTCTGGTTCCGGGCGGCAGGCTGAGCCTGTGGTTAATTCTTCTTCCTGATGGGAAAATAGAGTGACCTGTGCCTGTCCCAACACCTAGAGCTAGTCTCTCATTGGCTCCCCCTCTTCCCGTTTATCCTCAGGACAAATTGCAAGCTGTACGGAACAGGAGGTTAAAGGTGCTGATTCTCCAAGGAGGGAGATTGCTAGTAAAGCGGCTGGAATGGCGAACCCGAGCACAAGGAGTTGAGAAATGAGGTGCGTTTTAGAAAGCTTTCCCGATCACATGGTGTACCACCTTCTGGGTTTCTCATGCATGTTTTCGATGTAGGAAGATGCCCTTGAACCTGGAGATTTGGGACCCATGGGATGGGTAACAGGCAGTATTACTTTAAAGGCTCTGCGTTTGCTCCCCCAAACTCACCAAACCTCTCAGCCCCGAGAGTGTCCACCCTTATGTCTCATCCAGCTGTGGGTCTAGATATGGTCAATCCAGGTTGCATCACAGCCCCTGAACGAATTTTGTAAGAATTTCTCTCTCTTTCACTGTCTTTGTTTCACGGGCTTTTAAAAGTAATTTATTTTTATAATGGGGTTTAGCTGCTTTTCACGGCTGTGTTTATGCCGCTTTACACCCACTTGACTCACTTCCAGAGAGATATCAATACATAGGTTTTAAGATTCTTACTAGTCAGATATATTCTTGTGCGGTGAATAGGGGGTGTTGAGTCCAGTTCACTGAGCAAGGAGTAGGTCTTTCTATTACATATTGGGTTTATGGAACGGTAGCTGAGCTCATTTGAAACCCTTGTTTTATTCATCACCCCACCTCACCTTTCCCGTTAAGCAGCCATAGTGTGTCTTCTAAACGTGTGACTCTGTTCTGTTTTGTAATTCAGTTCAAGTGTAGCGGTTTTTACATTCCCTCTATAACTGATAGCTTATGATAAGTGTCTTTTTCTGTGTGACTTATTTCACTTAGAATCGTCGTGCCTAAATCTACTCATCATGCTGCTACTAGCCTTATGACATTGATTTCATGGCTGAGTGATATTCCATTGTACATAAGGACCACCACTTCTTTATCCATTTTTCTCTTTCCAGGGATATTTAAGGTGTCATGAAGTGGAGGTTCTTGTCAACAGAGCAGCCCTAAACTTTGGGGTGCCTGTGTCTTGCTGATTTTTAGTTTTCCCAATTTATACGCCCATGAGTGGAAGTGCCCTATGCGCTCTAAGCTGTGTTTTTTCGATGTTTCAGGACACACCGTACACTTCTCCAGAGTGGCTGTTGGCAATTTACATCCCACCCATCAGCGTAGCAAGGCTCCCATTTCTCCATGGCCTGTCCTGCATTTCTGGTTTTGACACTTTTTTCAGCATGGCCCTTTTGACCGATGGGCAGCGAGACTTCTTTGTAGCGCTGATTTGCCTTTCCAGGTTGCTTGGTTGGCCAAAAAGGGCGTATGCGTTTTTTCCTGAATATATTCAGGAAAAAACGCATACGCCCTTTTTGGCCAAGGGCATCATTGTCGACGTTTTGCCGCTTTTCATGTGCTTTAAAGGCGATTCGAATCGACCTCCTGAAATCTGTTTCCTGCAATTCTGCCTTGCTTTCAAATCCTCTTCGTTGCCTTCCCTCAATATATTTGTGGACGAGAGTTATCATTTATAACTCTGCAGGTTTGTGAATTGCAGTGCCCCTGAGCTCCATTTTTCAACTCGCTTTTTTGGGAGCTGGCCGCAAAAGCGCAGGATTGCCTCAGGCCCTCTTCTGGTTCCGGGCGGCAGGCTGAGCCTGTGGTTAATTCTTCTTCCTGATGGGAAAATAGAGTGACCTGTGCCTGTCCCAACACCTAGAGCTAGTCTCTCATTGGCTCCCCCTCTTCCCGTTCATCCTCAGGACAAATTGCAAGCTGTACGGAACAGGAGGTTAAAGGTGCTGGTTCTCCAAGGAGGGAGATTGCTAGTAAAGCGGCTGGAATGGCGAACCCGAGCACAAGGAGATGAGAAATGAGTTGCGTTTTAGAAAGCTTTCCCGATCACATGGTGTACCACCTTCTGGGTTTCTCATGCATGTTTTCGATGTAGGAAGATGCCCTTGAACCTGGAGATTTGGGACCCATGGGATGGGTAACAGGCAGTATTACTTTAAAGGCTCTGCGTTTGCTCCCCCAAACTCACCAAACCTCTCAGCCCCGAGAGTGTCCACCCTTATGTCTCATCCAGCTGTGGGTCTAGATATGGTCAATCCAGGTTGCATCACAGCCCCTGAACGAATTTTGTAAGAATTTCTCTCTCTTTCACTGTCTTTGTTTCACGGGCTTTTAAAAGTAATTTATTTTTATAATGGGGTTTAGCTGCTTTTCACGGCTGTGTTTATGCCGCTTTACACCCACTTGACTCACTTCCAGAGAGATATCAATACATAGGTTTTAAGATTCTTACTAGTCAGATATATTCTTGTGCGGTGAATAGGGGGTGTTGAGTCCAGTTCACTGAGCAAGGAGTAGGTCTTTCTATTACATATTGGGTTTATGGAACGGTAGCTGAGCTCATTTGAAACCCTTGTTTTATTCATCACCCCACCTCACCTTTCCCGTTAAGCAGCCATAGTGTGTCTTCTAAACGTGTGACTCTGTTCTGTTTTGTAATTCAGTTCAAGTGTAGCGGTTTTTACATTCCCTCTATAACTGATAGCTTATGATAAGTGTCTTTTTCTGTGTGACTTATTTCACTTAGAATCGTCGTGCCTAAATCTACTCATCATGCTGCTACTAGCCTTATGACATTGATTTCATGGCTGAGTGATATTCCATTGTACATAAGGACCACCACTTCTTTATCCATTTTTCTCTTTCCAGGGATATTTAAGGTGTCATGAAGTGGAGGTTCTTGTCAACAGAGCAGCCCTAAACTTTGGGGTGCCTGTGTCTTGCTGATTTTTAGTTTTCCCAATTTATACGCCCATGAGTGGAAGTGCCCTATGCGCTCTAAGCTGTGTTTTTTCGATGTTTCAGGACACACCGTACACTTCTCCAGAGTGGCTGTTGGCAATTTACATCCCACCCATCAGCGTAGCAAGGCTCCCATTTCTCCATGGCCTGTCCTGCATTTCTGGTTTTGACACTTTTTTCAGCATGGCCCTTTTGACCGATGGGCAGCGAGACTTCTTTGTAGCGCTGATTTGCCTTTCCAGGTTGCTTGGTTGGCCAAAAAGGGCGTATGCGTTTTTTCCTGAATATATTCAGGAAAAAACGCATACGCCCTTTTTGGCCAAGGGCATCATTGTCGACGTTTTGCCGCTTTTCATGTGCTTTAAAGGCGATTCGAATCGACCTCCTGAAATCTGTTTCCTGCAATTCTGCCTTGCTTTCAAATCCTCTTTGTTGCCTTCCCTCAATATATTTGTGGACGAGAGTTATCATTTATAACTCTGCAGGTTTGTGAATTGCAGTGCCCCTGAGCTCCATTTTTCAACTCGCTTTTTTGGGAGCTGGCCGCAAAAGCGCAGGATTGCCTCAGGCCCTCTTCTGGTTCCGGGCGGCAGGCTGAGCCTGTGGTTAATTCTTCTTCCTGATGGGAAAATAGAGTGACCTGTGCCTGTCCCAACACCTAGAGCTAGTCTCTCATTGGCTCCCCCTCTTCCCGTTTATCCTCAGGACAAATTGCAAGCTGTACAGAACAGGAGGTTAAAGGTGCTGATTCTCCAAGGAGGGAGATTGCTAGTAAAGCGGCTGGAATGGCGAACCCGAGCACAAGGAGTTGAGAAATGAGGTGCGTTTTAGAAAGCTTTCCCGATCACATGGTGTACCACCTTCTGGGTTTCTCATGCATGTTTTCGATGTAGGAAGATGCCCTTGAACCTGGAGATTTGGGACCCATGGGATGGGTAACAGGCAGTATTACTTTAAAGGCTCTGCGTTTGCTCCCCCAAACTCACCAAACCTCTCAGCCCCGAGAGTGTCCACCCTTATGTCTCATCCAGCTGTGGGTCTAGATATGGTCAATCCAGGTTGCATCACAGCCCCTGAACGAATTTTGTAAGAATTTCTCTCTCTTTCACTGTCTTTGTTTCACGGGCTTTTAAAAGTAATTTATTTTTATAATGGGGTTTAGCTGCTTTTCACGGCTGTGTTTATGCCGCTTTACACCCACTTGACTCACTTCCAGAGAGATATCAATACATAGGTTTTAAGATTCTTACTAGTCAGATATATTCTTGTGCGGTGAATAGGGGGTGTTGAGTCCAGTTCACTGAGCAAGGAGTAGGTCTTTCTATTACATATTGGGTTTATGGAACGGTAGCTGAGCTCATTTGAAACCCTTGTTTTATTCATCACCCCACCTCACCTTTCCCGTTAAGCAGCCATAGTGTGTCTTCTAAACGTGTGACTCTGTTCTGTTTTGTAATTCAGTTCAAGTGTAGCGGTTTTTACATTCCCTCTATAACTGATAGCTTATGATAAGTGTCTTTTTCTGTGTGACTTATTTCACTTAGAATCGTCGTGCCTAAATCTACTCATCATGCTGCTACTAGCCTTATGACATTGATTTCATGGCTGAGTGATATTCCATTGTACATAAGGACCACCACTTCTTTATCCATTTTTCTCTTTCCAGGGATATTTAAGGTGTCATGAAGTGGAGGTTCTTGTCAACAGAGCAGCCCTAAACTTTGGGGTGCCTGTGTCTTGCTGATTTTTAGTTTTCCCAATTTATACGCCCATGAGTGGAAGTGCCCTATGCGCTCTAAGCTGTGTTTTTTCGATGTTTCAGGACACACCGTACACTTCTCCAGAGTGGCTGTTGGCAATTTACATCCCACCCATCAGCGTAGCAAGGCTCCCATTTCTCCATGGCCTGTCCTGCATTTCTGGTTTTGACACTTTTTTCAGCATGGCCCTTTTGACCGATGGGCAGCGAGACTTCTTTGTAGCGCTGATTTGCCTTTCCAGGTTGCTTGGTTGGCCAAAAAGGGCGTATGCGTTTTTTCCTGAATATATTCAGGAAAAAACGCATACGCCCTTTTTGGCCAAGGGCATCATTGTCGACGTTTTGCCGCTTTTCATGTGCTTTAAAGGCGATTCGAATCGACCTCCTGAAATCTGTTTCCTGCAATTCTGCCTTGCTTTCAAATCCTCTTCGTTGCCTTCCCTCAATATATTTGTGGACGAGAGTTATCATTTATAACTCTGCAGGTTTGTGAATTGCAGTGCCCCTGAGCTCCATTTTTCAACTCGCTTTTTTGGGAGCTGGCCGCAAAAGCGCAGGATTGCCTCAGGCCCTCTTCTGGTTCCGGGCGGCAGGCTGAGCCTGTGGTTAATTCTTCTTCCTGATGGGAAAATAGAGTGACCTGTGCCTGTCCCAACACCTAGAGCTAGTCTCTCATTGGCTCCCCCTCTTCCCGTACATCCTCAGGACAAATTGCAAGCTGTACGGAACAGGAGGTTAAAGGTGCTGGTTCTCCAAGGAGGGAGATTGCTAGTAAAGCGGCTGGAATGGCGAACCCGAGCACAAGGAGATGAGAAATGAGGTGCGTTTTAGAAAGCTTTCCCGATCACATGGTGTACCACCTTCTGGGTTTCTCATGCATGTTTTCGATGTAGGAAGATGCCCTTGAACCTGGAGATTTGGGACCCATGGGATGGGTAACAGGCAGTATTACTTTAAAGGCTCTGCGTTTGCTCCCCCAAACTCACCAAACCTCTCAGCCCCGAGAGTGTCCACCCTTATGTCTCATCCAGCTGTGGGTCTAGATATGGTCAATCCAGGTTGCATCACAGCCCCTGAACGAATTTTGTAAGAATTTCTCTCTCTTTCACTGTCTTTGTTTCACGGGCTTTTAAAAGTAATTTATTTTTATAATGGGGTTTAGCTGCTTTTCACGGCTGTGTTTATGCCGCTTTACACCCACTTGACTCACTTCCAGAGAGATATCAATACATAGGTTTTAAGATTCTTACTAGTCAGATATATTCTTGTGCGGTGAATAGGGGGTGTTGAGTCCAGTTCACTGAGCAAGGAGTAGGTCTTTCTATTACATATTGGGTTTATGGAACGGTAGCTGAGCTCATTTGAAACCCTTGTTTTATTCATCACCCCACCTCACCTTTCCCGTTAAGCAGCCATAGTGTGTCTTCTAAACGTGTGACTCTGTTCTGTTTTGTAATTCAGTTCAAGTGTAGCGGTTTTTACATTCCCTCTATAACTGATAGCTTATGATAAGTGTCTTTTTCTGTGTGACTTATTTCACTTAGAATCGTCGTGCCTAAATCTACTCATCATGCTGCTACTAGCCTTATGACATTGATTTCATGGCTGAGTGATATTCCATTGTACATAAGGACCACCACTTCTTTATCCATTTTTCTCTTTCCAGGGATATTTAAGGTGTCATGAAGTGGAGGTTCTTGTCAACAGAGCAGCCCTAAACTTTGGGGTGCCTGTGTCTTGCTGATTTTTAGTTTTCCCAATTTATACGCCCATGAGTGGAAGTGCCCTATGCGCTCTAAGCTGTGTTTTTTCGATGTTTCAGGACACACCGTACACTTCTCCAGAGTGGCTGTTGGCAATTTACATCCCGCCCATCAGCATAGCAAGGCTCCCATTTCTCCATGGCCTGTCCTGCATTTCTGGTTTTGACACTTTTTTCAGCATGGCCCTTTTGACCGATGGGCAGCGAGACTTCTTTGTAGCGCTGATTTGCCTTTCCAGGTTGCTTGGTTGGCCAAAAAGGGCGTATGCGTTTTTTCCTGAATATATTCAGGAAAAAACGCATACGCCCTTTTTGGCCAAGGGCATCATTGTCGACGTTTTGCCGCTTTTCATGTGCTTTAAAGGCGATTCGAATCGACCTCCTGAAATCTGTTTCCTGCAATTCTGCCTTGCTTTCAAATCCTCTTCGTTGCCTTCCCTCAATATATTTGTGGACGAGAGTTATCATTTATAACTCTGCAGGTTTGTGAATTGCAGTGCCCCTGAGCTCCATTTTTCAACTCGCTTTTTTGGGAGCTGGCCGCAAAAGCGCAGGATTGCCTCAGGCCCTCTTCTGGTTCCGGGCGGCAGGCTGAGCCTGTGGTTAATTCTTCTTCCTGATGGGAAAATAGAGTGACCTGTGCCTGTCCCAACACCTAGAGCTAGTCTCTCATTGGCTCCCCCTCTTCCCGTTTATCCTCAGGACAAATTGCAAGCTGTACGGAACAGGAGGTTAAAGGTGCTGATTCTCCAAGGAGGGAGATTGCTAGTAAAGCGGCTGGAATGGCGAACCCGAGCACAAGGAGTTGAGAAATGAGGTGCGTTTTAGAAAGCTTTCCCGATCACATGGTGTACCACCTTCTGGGTTTCTCATGCATGTTTTCGATGTAGGAAGATGCCCTTGAACCTGGAGATTTGGGACCCATGGGATGGGTAACAGGCAGTATTACTTTAAAGGCTCTGCGTTTGCTCCCCCAAACTCACCAAACCTCTCAGCCCCGAGAGTGTCCACCCTTATGTCTCATCCAGCTGTGGGTCTAGATATGGTCAATCCAGGTTGCATCACAGCCCCTGAACGAATTTTGTAAGAATTTCTCTCTCTTTCACTGTCTTTGTTTCACGGGCTTTTAAAAGTAATTTATTTTTTATAATGGGGTTTAGCTGCTTTTCACGGCTGTGTTTATGCCGCTTTACACCCACTTGACTCACTTCCAGAGAGATATCAATACATAGGTTTTAAGATTCTTACTAGTCAGATATATTCTTGTGCGGTGAATAGGGGGTGTTGAGTCCAGTTCACTGAGCAAGGAGTAGGTCTTTCTATTACATATTGGGTTTATGGAACGGTAGCTGAGCTCATTTGAAACCCTTGTTTTATTCATCACCCCACCTCACCTTTCCCGTTAAGCAGCCATAGTGTGTCTTCTAAACGTGTGACTCTGTTCTGTTTTGTAATTCAGTTCAAGTGTAGCGGTTTTTACATTCCCTCTATAACTGATAGCTTATGATAAGTGTCTTTTTCTGTGTGACTTATTTCACTTAGAATCGTCGTGCCTAAATCTACTCATCATGCTGCTACTAGCCTTATGACATTGATTTCATGGCTGAGTGATATTCCATTGTACATAAGGACCACCACTTCTTTATCCATTTTTCTCTTTCCAGGGATATTTAAGGTGTCATGAAGTGGAGGTTCTTGTCAACAGAGCAGCCCTAAACTTTGGGGTGCCTGTGTCTTGCTGATTTTTAGTTTTCCCAATTTATACGCCCATGAGTGGAAGTGCCCTATGCGCTCTAAGCTGTGTTTTTTCGATGTTTCAGGACACACCGTACACTTCTCCAGAGTGGCTGTTGGCAATTTACATCCCGCCCATCAGCATAGCAAGGCTCCCATTTCTCCATGGCCTGTCCTGCATTTCTGGTTTTGACACTTTTTTCAGCATGGCCCTTTTGACCGATGGGCAGCGAGACTTCTTTGTAGCGCTGATTTGCCTTTCCAGGTTGCTTGGTTGGCCAAAAAGGGCGTATGCGTTTTTTCCTGAATATATTCAGGAAAAAACGCATACGCCCTTTTTGGCCAAGGGCATCATTGTCGACGTTTTGCCGCTTTTCATGTGCTTTAAAGGCGATTCGAATCGACCTCCTGAAATCTGTTTCCTGCAATTCTGCCTTGCTTTCAAATCCTCTTCGTTGCCTTCCCTCAATATATTTGTGGACGAGAGTTATCATTTATAACTCTGCAGGTTTGTGAATTGCAGTGCCCCTGAGCTCCATTTTTCAACTCGCTTTTTTGGGAGCTGGCCGCAAAAGCGCAGGATTGCCTCAGGCCCTCTTCTGGTTCCGGGCGGCAGGCTGAGCCTGTGGTTAATTCTTCTTCCTGATGGGAAAATAGAGTGACCTGTGCCTGTCCCAACACCTAGAGCTAGTCTCTCATTGGCTCCCCCTCTTCCCGTTTATCCTCAGGACAAATTGCAAGCTGTACGGAACAGGAGGTTAAAGGTGCTGATTCTCCAAGGAGGGAGATTGCTAGTAAAGCGGCTGGAATGGCGAACCCGAGCACAAGGAGTTGAGAAATGAGGTGCGTTTTAGAAAGCTTTCCCGATCACATGGTGTACCACCTTCTGGGTTTCTCATGCATGTTTTCGATGTAGGAAGATGCCCTTGAACCTGGAGATTTGGGACCCATGGGATGGGTAACAGGCAGTATTACTTTAAAGGCTCTGCGTTTGCTCCCCCAAACTCACCAAACCTCTCAGCCCCGAGAGTGTCCACCCTTATGTCTCATCCAGCTGTGGGTCTAGATATGGTCAATCCAGGTTGCATCACAGCCCCTGAACGAATTTTGTAAGAATTTCTCTCTCTTTCACTGTCTTTGTTTCACGGGCTTTTAAAAGTAATTTATTTTTTATAATGGGGTTTAGCTGCTTTTCACGGCTGTGTTTATGCCGCTTTACACCCACTTGACTCACTTCCAGAGAGATATCAATACATAGGTTTTAAGATTCTTACTAGTCAGATATATTCTTGTGCGGTGAATAGGGGGTGTTGAGTCCAGTTCACTGAGCAAGGAGTAGGTCTTTCTATTACATATTGGGTTTATGGAACGGTAGCTGAGCTCATTTGAAACCCTTGTTTTATTCATCACCCCACCTCACCTTTCCCGTTAAGCAGCCATAGTGTGTCTTCTAAACGTGTGACTCTGTTCTGTTTTGTAATTCAGTTCAAGTGTAGCGGTTTTTACATTCCCTCTATAACTGATAGCTTATGATAAGTGTCTTTTTCTGTGTGACTTATTTCACTTAGAATCGTCGTGCCTAAATCTACTCATCATGCTGCTACTAGCCTTATGACATTGATTTCATGGCTGAGTGATATTCCATTGTACATAAGGACCACCACTTCTTTATCCATTTTTCTCTTTCCAGGGATATTTAAGGTGTCATGAAGTGGAGGTTCTTGTCAACAGAGCAGCCCTAAACTTTGGGGTGCCTGTGTCTTGCTGATTTTTAGTTTTCCCAATTTATACGCCCATGAGTGGAAGTGCCCTATGCGCTCTAAGCTGTGTTTTTTCGATGTTTCAGGACACACCGTACACTTCTCCAGAGTGGCTGTTGGCAATTTACATCCCGCCCATCAGCATAGCAAGGCTCCCATTTCTCCATGGCCTGTCCTGCATTTCTGGTTTTGACACTTTTTTCAGCATGGCCCTTTTGACCGATGGGCAGCGAGACTTCTTTGTAGCGCTGATTTGCCTTTCCAGGTTGCTTGGTTGGCCAAAAAGGGCGTATGCGTTTTTTCCTGAATATATTCAGGAAAAAACGCATACGCCCTTTTTGGCCAAGGGCATCATTGTCGACGTTTTGCCGCTTTTCATGTGCTTTAAAGGCGATTCGAATCGACCTCCTGAAATCTGTTTCCTGCAATTCTGCCTTGCTTTCAAATCCTCTTCGTTGCCTTCCCTCAATATATTTGTGGACGAGAGTTATCATTTATAACTCTGCAGGTTTGTGAATTGCAGTGCCCCTGAGCTCCATTTTTCAACTCGCTTTTTTGGGAGCTGGCCGCAAAAGCGCAGGATTGCCTCAGGCCCTCTTCTGGTTCCGGGCGGCAGGCTGAGCCTGTGGTTAATTCTTCTTCCTGATGGGAAAATAGAGTGACCTGTGCCTGTCCCAACACCTAGAGCTAGTCTCTCATTGGCTCCCCCTCTTCCCGTTCATCCTCAGGACAAATTGCAAGCTCTACGGAACAGGAGGTTAAAGGTGCTGGTTCTCCAAGGAGGGAGATTGCTAGTAAAGCGGCTGGAATGGCGAACCCGAGCACAAGGAGATGAGAAATGAGGTGCGTTTTAGAAAGCTTTCCCGATCACATGGTGTACCACCTTCTGGGTTTCTCATGCATGTTTTCGATGTAGGAAGATGCCCTTGAACCTGGAGATTTGGGACCCATGGGATGGGTAACAGGCAGTATTACTTTAAAGGCTCTGCGTTTGCTCCCCCAAACTCACCAAACCTCTCAGCCCCGAGAGTGTCCACCCTTATGTCTCATCCAGCTGTGGGTCTAGATATGGTCAATCCAGGTTGCATCACAGCCCCTGAACGAATTTTGTAAGAATTTCTCTCTCTTTCACTGTCTTTGTTTCACGGGCTTTTAAAAGTAATTTATTTTTATAATGGGGTTTAGCTGCTTTTCACGGCTGTGTTTATGCCGCTTTACACCCACTTGACTCACTTCCAGAGAGATATCAATACATAGGTTTTAAGATTCTTACTAGTCAGATATATTCTTGTGCGGTGAATAGGGGGTGTTGAGTCCAGTTCACTGAGCAAGGAGTAGGTCTTTCTATTACATATTGGGTTTATGGAACGGTAGCTGAGCTCATTTGAAACCCTTGTTTTATTCATCACCCCACCTCACCTTTCCCGTTAAGCAGCCATAGTGTGTCTTCTAAACGTGTGACTCTGTTCTGTTTTGTAATTCAGTTCAAGTGTAGCGGTTTTTACATTCCCTCTATAACTGATAGCTTATGATAAGTGTCTTTTTCTGTGTGACTTATTTCACTTAGAATCGTCGTGCCTAAATCCACTCATCATGCTGCTACTAGCCTTATGACATTGATTTCATGGCTGAGTGATATTCCATTGTACATAAGGACCACCACTTCTTTATCC
Organism: Balaenoptera ricei; assembly: GCF_028023285.1. Lineage (NCBI taxonomy): Eukaryota > Metazoa > Chordata > Mammalia > Artiodactyla > Balaenopteridae > Balaenoptera > Balaenoptera ricei. The sequence goes on from NW_026777571.1 coordinate 52,169, forward strand.
ATTTTTCTCTTTCCAGGGATATTTAAGGTGTCATGAAGTGGAGGTTCTTGTCAACAGAGCAGCCCTAAACTTTGGGGTGCCTGTGTCTTGCTGATTTTTAGTTTTCCCAATTTATACGCCCATGAGTGGAAGTGCCCTATGCGCTCTAAGCTGTGTTTTTTCGATGTTTCAGGACACACCGTACACTTCTCCAGAGTGGCTGTTGGCAATTTACATCCCACCCATCAGCGTAGCAAGGCTCCCATTTCTCCATGGCCTGTCCTGCATTTCTGGTTTTGACACTTTTTTCAGCATGGCCCTTTTGACCGATGGGCAGCGAGACTTCTTTGTAGCGCTGATTTGCCTTTCCAGGTTGCTTGGTTGGCCAAAAAGGGCGTATGCGTTTTTTCCTGAATATATTCAGGAAAAAACGCATACGCCCTTTTTGGCCAAGGGCATCATTGTCGACGTTTTGCCGCTTTTCATGTGCTTTAAAGGCGATTCGAATCGACCTCCTGAAATCTGTTTCCTGCAATTCTGCCTTGCTTTCAAATCCTCTTCGTTGCCTTCCCTCAATATATTTGTGGACGAGAGTTATCATTTATAACTCTGCAGGTTTGTGAATTGCAGTGCCCCTGAGCTCCATTTTTCAACTCGCTTTTTTGGGAGCTGGCCGCAAAAGCGCAGGATTGCCTCAGGCCCTCTTCTGGTTCCGGGCGGCAGGCTGAGCCTGTGGTTAATTCTTCTTCCTGATGGGAAAATAGAGTGACCTGTGCCTGTCCCAACACCTAGAGCTAGTCTCTCATTGGCTCCCCCTCTTCCCGTTCATCCTCAGGACAAATTGCAAGCTCTACGGAACAGGAGGTTAAAGGTGCTGGTTCTCCAAGGAGGGAGATTGCTAGTAAAGCGGCTGGAATGGCGAACCCGAGCACAAGGAGATGAGAAATGAGGTGCGTTTTAGAAAGCTTTCCCGATCACATGGTGTACCACCTTCTGGGTTTCTCATGCATGTTTTCGATGTAGGAAGATGCCCTTGAACCTGGAGATTTGGGACCCATGGGATGGGTAACAGGCAGTATTACTTTAAAGGCTCTGCGTTTGCTCCCCCAAACTCACCAAACCTCTCAGCCCCGAGAGTGTCCACCCTTATGTCTCATCCAGCTGTGGGTCTAGATATGGTCAATCCAGGTTGCATCACAGCCCCTGAACGAATTTTGTAAGAATTTCTCTCTCTTTCACTGTCTTTGTTTCACGGGCTTTTAAAAGTAATTTATTTTTATAATGGGGTTTAGCTGCTTTTCACGGCTGTGTTTATGCCGCTTTACACCCACTTGACTCACTTCCAGAGAGATATCAATACATAGGTTTTAAGATTCTTACTAGTCAGATATATTCTTGTGCGGTGAATAGGGGGTGTTGAGTCCAGTTCACTGAGCAAGGAGTAGGTCTTTCTATTACATATTGGGTTTATGGAACGGTAGCTGAGCTCATTTGAAACCCTTGTTTTATTCATCACCCCACCTCACCTTTCCCGTTAAGCAGCCATAGTGTGTCTTCTAAACGTGTGACTCTGTTCTGTTTTGTAATTCAGTTCAAGTGTAGCGGTTTTTACATTCCCTCTATAACTGATAGCTTATGATAAGTGTCTTTTTCTGTGTGACTTATTTCACTTAGAATCGTCGTGCCTAAATCCACTCATCATGCTGCTACTAGCCTTATGACATTGATTTCATGGCTGAGTGATATTCCATTGTACATAAGGACCACCACTTCTTTATCCATTTTTCTCTTTCCAGGGATATTTAAGGTGTCATGAAGTGGAGGTTCTTGTCAACAGAGCAGCCCTAAACTTTGGGGTGCCTGTGTCTTGCTGATTTTTAGTTTTCCCAATTTATACGCCCATGAGTGGAAGTGCCCTATGCGCTCTAAGCTGTGTTTTTTCGATGTTTCAGGACACACCGTACACTTCTCCAGAGTGGCTGTTGGCAATTTACATCCCACCCATCAGCGTAGCAAGGCTCCCATTTCTCCATGGCCTGTCCTGCATTTCTGGTTTTGACACTTTTTTCAGCATGGCCCTTTTGACCGATGGGCAGCGAGACTTCTTTGTAGCGCTGATTTGCCTTTCCAGGTTGCTTGGTTGGCCAAAAAGGGCGTATGCGTTTTTTCCTGAATATATTCAGGAAAAAACGCATACGCCCTTTTTGGCCAAGGGCATCATTGTCGACGTTTTGCCGCTTTTCATGTGCTTTAAAGGCGATTCGAATCGACCTCCTGAAATCTGTTTCCTGCAATTCTGCCTTGCTTTCAAATCCTCTTCGTTGCCTTCCCTCAATATATTTGTGGACGAGAGTTATCATTTATAACTCTGCAGGTTTGTGAATTGCAGTGCCCCTGAGCTCCATTTTTCAACTCGCTTTTTTGGGAGCTGGCCGCAAAAGCGCAGGATTGCCTCAGGCCCTCTTCTGGTTCCGGGCGGCAGGCTGAGCCTGTGGTTAATTCTTCTTCCTGATGGGAAAATAGAGTGACCTGTGCCTGTCCCAACACCTAGAGCTAGTCTCTCATTGGCTCCCCCTCTTCCCGTTCATCCTCAGGACAAATTGCAAGCTCTACGGAACAGGAGGTTAAAGGTGCTGGTTCTCCAAGGAGGGAGATTGCTAGTAAAGCGGCTGGAATGGCGAACCCGAGCACAAGGAGATGAGAAATGAGGTGCGTTTTAGAAAGCTTTCCCGATCACATGGTGTACCACCTTCTGGGTTTCTCATGCATGTTTTCGATGTAGGAAGATGCCCTTGAACCTGGAGATTTGGGACCCATGGGATGGGTAACAGGCAGTATTACTTTAAAGGCTCTGCGTTTGCTCCCCCAAACTCACCAAACCTCTCAGCCCCGAGAGTGTCCACCCTTATGTCTCATCCAGCTGTGGGTCTAGATATGGTCAATCCAGGTTGCATCACAGCCCCTGAACGAATTTTGTAAGAATTTCTCTCTCTTTCACTGTCTTTGTTTCACGGGCTTTTAAAAGTAATTTATTTTTATAATGGGGTTTAGCTGCTTTTCACGGCTGTGTTTATGCCGCTTTACACCCACTTGACTCACTTCCAGAGAGATATCAATACATAGGTTTTAAGATTCTTACTAGTCAGATATATTCTTGTGCGGTGAATAGGGGGTGTTGAGTCCAGTTCACTGAGCAAGGAGTAGGTCTTTCTATTACATATTGGGTTTATGGAACGGTAGCTGAGCTCATTTGAAACCCTTGTTTTATTCATCACCCCACCTCACCTTTCCCGTTAAGCAGCCATAGTGTGTCTTCTAAACGTGTGACTCTGTTCTGTTTTGTAATTCAGTTCAAGTGTAGCGGTTTTTACATTCCCTCTATAACTGATAGCTTATGATAAGTGTCTTTTTCTGTGTGACTTATTTCACTTAGAATCGTCGTGCCTAAATCTACTCATCATGCTGCTACTAGCCTTATGACATTGATTTCATGGCTGAGTGATATTCCATTGTACATAAGGACCACCACTTCTTTATCCATTTTTCTCTTTCCAGGGATATTTAAGGTGTCATGAAGTGGAGGTTCTTGTCAACAGAGCAGCCCTAAACTTTGGGGTGCCTGTGTCTTGCTGATTTTTAGTTTTCCCAATTTATACGCCCATGAGTGGAAGTGCCCTATGCGCTCTAAGCTGTGTTTTTTCGATGTTTCAGGACACACCGTACACTTCTCCAGAGTGGCTGTTGGCAATTTACATCCCGCCCATCAGCATAGCAAGGCTCCCATTTCTCCATGGCCTGTCCTGCATTTCTGGTTTTGACACTTTTTTCAGCATGGCCCTTTTGACCGATGGGCAGCGAGACTTCTTTGTAGCGCTGATTTGCCTTTCCAGGTTGCTTGGTTGGCCAAAAAGGGCGTATGCGTTTTTTCCTGAATATATTCAGGAAAAAACGCATACGCCCTTTTTGGCCAAGGGCATCATTGTCGACGTTTTGCCGCTTTTCATGTGCTTTAAAGGCGATTCGAATCGACCTCCTGAAATCTGTTTCCTGCAATTCTGCCTTGCTTTCAAATCCTCTTCGTTGCCTTCCCTCAATATATTTGTGGACGAGAGTTATCATTTATAACTCTGCAGGTTTGTGAATTGCAGTGCCCCTGAGCTCCATTTTTCAACTCGCTTTTTTGGGAGCTGGCCGCAAAAGCGCAGGATTGCCTCAGGCCCTCTTCTGGTTCCGGGCGGCAGGCTGAGCCTGTGGTTAATTCTTCTTCCTGATGGGAAAATAGAGTGACCTGTGCCTGTCCCAACACCTAGAGCTAGTCTCTCATTGGCTCCCCCTCTTCCCGTTTATCCTCAGGACAAATTGCAAGCTGTACAGAACAGGAGGTTAAAGGTGCTGATTCTCCAAGGAGGGAGATTGCTAGTAAAGCGGCTGGAATGGCGAACCCGAGCACAAGGAGTTGAGAAATGAGGTGCGTTTTAGAAAGCTTTCCCGATCACATGGTGTACCACCTTCTGGGTTTCTCATGCATGTTTTCGATGTAGGAAGATGCCCTTGAACCTGGAGATTTGGGACCCATGGGATGGGTAACAGGCAGTATTACTTTAAAGGCTCTGCGTTTGCTCCCCCAAACTCACCAAACCTCTCAGCCCCGAGAGTGTCCACCCTTATGTCTCATCCAGCTGTGGGTCTAGATATGGTCAATCCAGGTTGCATCACAGCCCCTGAACGAATTTTGTAAGAATTTCTCTCTCTTTCACTGTCTTTGTTTCACGGGCTTTTAAAAGTAATTTATTTTTATAATGGGGTTTAGCTGCTTTTCACGGCTGTGTTTATGCCGCTTTACACCCACTTGACTCACTTCCAGAGAGATATCAATACATAGGTTTTAAGATTCTTACTAGTCAGATATATTCTTGTGCGGTGAATAGGGGGTGTTGAGTCCAGTTCACTGAGCAAGGAGTAGGTCTTTCTATTACATATTGGGTTTATGGAACGGTAGCTGAGCTCATTTGAAACCCTTGTTTTATTCATCACCCCACCTCACCTTTCCCGTTAAGCAGCCATAGTGTGTCTTCTAAACGTGTGACTCTGTTCTGTTTTGTAATTCAGTTCAAGTGTAGCGGTTTTTACATTCCCTCTATAACTGATAGCTTATGATAAGTGTCTTTTTCTGTGTGACTTATTTCACTTAGAATCGTCGTGCCTACATCTACTCATCATGCTGCTACTAGCCTTATGACATTGATTTCATGGCTGAGTGATATTCCATTGTACATAAGGACCACCACTTCTTTATCCATTTTTCTCTTTCCAGGGATATTTAAGGTGTCATGAAGTGGAGGTTCTTGTCAACAGAGCAGCCCTAAACTTTGGGGTGCCTGTGTCTTGCTGATTTTTAGTTTTCCCAATTTATACGCCCATGAGTGGAAGTGCCCTATGCGCTCTAAGCTGTGTTTTTTCGATGTTTCAGGACACACCGTACACTTCTCCAGAGTGGCTGTTGGCAATTTACATCCCGCCCATCAGCATAGCAAGGCTCCCATTTCTCCATGGCCTGTCCTGCATTTCTGGTTTTGACACTTTTTTCAGCATGGCCCTTTTGACCGATGGGCAGCGAGACTTCTTTGTAGCGCTGATTTGCCTTTCCAGGTTGCTTGGTTGGCCAAAAAGGGCGTATGCGTTTTTTCCTGAATATATTCAGGAAAAAACGCATACGCCCTTTTTGGCCAAGGGCATCATTGTCGACGTTTTGCCGCTTTTCATGTGCTTTAAAGGCGATTCGAATCGACCTCCTGAAATCTGTTTCCTGCAATTCTGCCTTGCTTTCAAATCCTCTTCGTTGCCTTCCCTCAATATATTTGTGGACGAGAGTTATCATTTATAACTCTGCAGGTTTGTGAATTGCAGTGCCCCTGAGCTCCATTTTTCAACTCGCTTTTTTGGGAGCTGGCCGCAAAAGCGCAGGATTGCCTCAGGCCCTCTTCTGGTTCCGGGCGGCAGGCTGAGCCTGTGGTTAATTCTTCTTCCTGATGGGAAAATAGAGTGACCTGTGCCTGTCCCAACACCTAGAGCTAGTCTCTCATTGGCTCCCCCTCTTCCCGTTTATCCTCAGGACAAATTGCAAGCTGTACAGAACAGGAGGTTAAAGGTGCTGATTCTCCAAGGAGGGAGATTGCTAGTAAAGCGGCTGGAATGGCGAACCCGAGCACAAGGAGTTGAGAAATGAGGTGCGTTTTAGAAAGCTTTCCCGATCACATGGTGTACCACCTTCTGGGTTTCTCATGCATGTTTTCGATGTAGGAAGATGCCCTTGAACCTGGAGATTTGGGACCCATGGGATGGGTAACAGGCAGTATTACTTTAAAGGCTCTGCGTTTGCTCCCCCAAACTCACCAAACCTCTCAGCCCCGAGAGTGTCCACCCTTATGTCTCATCCAGCTGTGGGTCTAGATATGGTCAATCCAGGTTGCATCACAGAGCCTGAAAGAATTTTGTAAGAATTTCTCTCTCTTTCACTGTCTTTGTTTCACGGGCTTTTAAAAGTAATTTATTTTTATACTGGGGTTTAACTGCTTTTCACGGCTGAGTTTACGCTGCTTTATACCCACTTGACTCACTTCCAGAGAGATATCAATACATAGGTTTTAAGATTCTTACTAGTCAGATATATTCTTGTGCGGTGAATAGGGGGTGTTGAGTCCAGTTCACTGGGCAAGGAGTAGGTCTTTCTATTACATATTGCGTTTATGGAACGGTAGCTGAGCTCATTTGAAACCCTTGTTTTATTCATCACCCCACCTCACCTTTCCCGTTAAGCAGCCATAGTGTGTCTTCTAAACGTGTGACTCTGTTCTGTTTTATAATTCAGTTCAAGTGTAGCGGTTTTTACATTCCCTCTATAACTGATAGCTTATGATAAGTGTCTTTTTCTGTGTGACTTATTTCACTTAGAATCGTCGTGCCTACATCTACTCATCATGCTGCTACTAGCCTTATGACATTGATTTCATGGCTGAGTGATATTCCATTGTACATAAGGACCACCACTTCTTTATCCATTTTTCTCTTTCCAGGGATATTTAAGGTGTCATGAAGTGGAGGTTCTTGTCAACAGAGCAGCCCTAAACTTTGGGGTGCCTGTGTCTTGCTGATTTTTAGTTTTCCCAATTTATACGCCCATGAGTGGAAGTGCCCTATGCGCTCTAAGCTGTGTTTTTTCGATGTTTCAGGACACACCGTACACTTCTCCAGAGTGGCTGTTGGCAATTTACATCCCGCCCATCAGCATAGCAAGGCTCCCATTTCTCCATGGCCTGTCCTGCATTTCTGGTTTTGACACTTTTTTCAGCATGGCCCTTTTGACCGATGGGCAGCGAGACTTCTTTGTAGCGCTGATTTGCCTTTCCAGGTTGCTTGGTTGGCCAAAAAGGGCGTATGCGTTTTTTCCTGAATATATTCAGGAAAAAACGCATACGCCCTTTTTGGCCAAGGGCATCATTGTCGACGTTTTGCCGCTTTTCATGTGCTTTAAAGGCGATTCGAATCGACCTCCTGAAATCTGTTTCCTGCAATTCTGCCTTGCTTTCAAATCCTCTTCGTTGCCTTCCCTCAATATATTTGTGGACGAGAGTTATCATTTATAACTCTGCAGGTTTGTGAATTGCAGTGCCCCTGAGCTCCATTTTTCAACTCGCTTTTTTGGGAGCTGGCCGCAAAAGCGCAGGATTGCCTCAGGCCCTCTTCTGGTTCCGGGCGGCAGGCTGAGCCTGTGGTTAATTCTTCTTCCTGATGGGAAAATAGAGTGACCTGTGCCTGTCCCAACACCTAGAGCTAGTCTCTCATTGGCTCCCCCTCTTCCCGTTCATCCTCAGGACAAATTGCAAGCTGTACGGAACAGGAGGTTAAAGGTGCTGGTTCTCCAAGGAGGGAGATTGCTAGTAAAGCGGCTGGAATGGCGAACCCGAGCACAAGGAGATGAGAAATGAGGTGCGTTTTAGAAAGCTTTCCCGATCACATGGTGTACCACCTTCTGGGTTTCTCATGCATGTTTTCGATGTAGGAAGATGCCCTTGAACCTGGAGATTTGGGACCCATGGGATGGGTAACAGGCAGTATTACTTTAAAGGCTCTGCGTTTGCTCCCCCAAACTCACCAAACCTCTCAGCCCCGAGAGTGTCCACCCTTATGTCTCATCCAGCTGTGGGTCTAGATATGGTCAATCCAGGTTGCATCACAGCCCCTGAACGAATTTTGTAAGAATTTCTCTCTCTTTCACTGTCTTTGTTTCACGGGCTTTTAAAAGTAATTTATTTTTATAATGGGGTTTAGCTGCTTTTCACGGCTGTGTTTATGCCGCTTTACACCCACTTGACTCACTTCCAGAGAGATATCAATACATAGGTTTTAAGATTCTTACTAGTCAGATATATTCTTGTGCGGTGAATAGGGGGTGTTGAGTCCAGTTCACTGAGCAAGGAGTAGGTCTTTCTATTACATATTGCGTTTATGGAACGGTAGCTGAGCTCATTTGAAACCCTTGTTTTATTCATCACCCCACCTCACCTTTCCCGTTAAGCAGCCATAGTGTGTCTTCTAAACGTGTGACTCTGTTCTGTTTTGTAATTCAGTTCAAGTGTAGCGGTTTTTACATTCCCTCTATAACTGATAGCTTATGATAAGTGTCTTTTTCTGTGTGACTTATTTCACTTAGAATCGTCGTGCCTAAATCTACTCATCATGCTGCTACTAGCCTTATGACATTGATTTCATGGCTGAGTGATATTCCATTGTACATAAGGACCACCACTTCTTTATCCATTTTTCTCTTTCCAGGGATATTTAAGGTGTCATGAAGTGGAGGTTCTTGTCAACAGAGCAGCCCTAAACTTTGGGGTGCCTGTGTCTTGCTGATTTTTAGTTTTCCCAATTTATACGCCCATGAGTGGAAGTGCCCTATGCGCTCTAAGCTGTGTTTTTTCGATGTTTCAGGACACACCGTACACTTCTCCAGAGTGGCTGTTGGCAATTTACATCCCGCCCATCAGCGTAGCAAGGCTCCCATTTCTCCATGGCCTGTCCTGCATTTCTGGTTTTGACACTTTTTTCAGCATGGCCCTTTTGACCGATGGGCAGCGAGACTTCTTTGTAGCGCTGATTTGCCTTTCCAGGTTGCTTGGTTGGCCAAAAAGGGCGTATGCGTTTTTTCCTGAATATATTCAGGAAAAAACGCATACGCCCTTTTTGGCCAAGGGCATCATTGTCGACGTTTTGCCGCTTTTCATGTGCTTTAAAGGCGATTCGAATCGACCTCCTGAAATCTGTTTCCTGCAATTCTGCCTTGCTTTCAAATCCTCTTCGTTGCCTTCCCTCAATATATTTGTGGACGAGAGTTATCATTTATAACTCTGCAGGTTTGTGAATTGCAGTGCCCCTGAGCTCCATTTTTCAACTCGCTTTTTTGGGAGCTGGCCGCAAAAGCGCAGGATTGCCTCAGGCCCTCTTCTGGTTCCGGGCGGCAGGCTGAGCCTGTGGTTAATTCTTCTTCCTGATGGGAAAATAGAGTGACCTGTGCCTGTCCCAACACCTAGAGCTAGTCTCTCATTGGCTCCCCCTCTTCCCGTTTATCCTCAGGACAAATTGCAAGCTGTACAGAACAGGAGGTTAAAGGTGCTGATTCTCCAAGGAGGGAGATTGCTAGTAAAGCGGCTGGAATGGCGAACCCGAGCACAAGGAGTTGAGAAATGAGGTGCGTTTTAGAAAGCTTTCCCGATCACATGGTGTACCACCTTCTGGGTTTCTCATGCATGTTTTCGATGTAGGAAGATGCCCTTGAACCTGGAGATTTGGGACCCATGGGATGGGTAACAGGCAGTATTACTTTAAAGGCTCTGCGTTTGCTCCCCCAAACTCACCAAACCTCTCAGCCCCGAGAGTGTCCACCCTTATGTCTCATCCAGCTGTGGGTCTAGATATGGTCAATCCAGGTTGCATCACAGAGCCTGAACGAATTTTGTAAGAATTTCTCTCTCTTTCACTGTCTTTGTTTCACGGGCTTTTAAAAGTAATTTATTTTTATACTGGGGTTTAACTGCTTTTCACGGCTGAGTTTACGCTGCTTTATACCCACTTGACTCACTTCCAGAGAGATATCAATACATAGGTTTTAAGATTCTTACTAGTCAGATATATTCTTGTGCGGTGAATAGGGGGTGTTGAGTCCAGTTCACTGGGCAAGGAGTAGGTCTTTCTATTACATATTGCGTTTATGGAACGGTAGCTGAGCTCATTTGAAACCCTTGTTTTATTCATCACCCCACCTCACCTTTCCCGTTAAGCAGCCATAGTGTGTCTTCTAAACGTGTGACTCTGTTCTGTTTTATAATTCAGTTCAAGTGTAGCGGTTTTTACATTCCCTCTATAACTGATAGCTTATGATAAGTGTCTTTTTCTGTGTGACTTATTTCACTTAGAATCGTCGTGCCTACATCTACTCATCATGCTGCTACTAGCCTTATGACATTGATTTCATGGCTGAGTGATATTCCATTGTACATAAGGACCACCACTTCTTTATCCATTTTTCTCTTTCCAGGGATATTTAAGGTGTCATGAAGTGGAGGTTCTTGTCAACAGAGCAGCCCTAAACTTTGGGGTGCCTGTGTCTTGCTGATTTTTAGTTTTCCCAATTTATACGCCCATGAGTGGAAGTGCCCTATGCGCTCTAAGCTGTGTTTTTTCGATGTTTCAGGACACACCGTACACTTCTCCAGAGTGGCTGTTGGCAATTTACATCCCGCCCATCAGCGTAGCAAGGCTCCCATTTCTCCATGGCCTGTCCTGCATTTCTGGTTTTGACACTTTTTTCAGCATGGCCCTTTTGACCGATGGGCAGCGAGACTTCTTTGTAGCGCTGATTTGCCTTTCCAGGTTGCTTGGTTGGCCAAAAAGGGCGTATGCGTTTTTTCCTGAATATATTCAGGAAAAAACGCATACGCCCTTTTTGGCCAAGGGCATCATTGTCGACGTTTTGCCGCTTTTCATGTGCTTTAAAGGCGATTCGAATCGACCTCCTGAAATCTGTTTCCTGCAATTCTGCCTTGCTTTCAAATCCTCTTCGTTGCCTTCCCTCAATATATTTGTGGACGAGAGTTATCATTTATAACTCTGCAGGTTTGTGAATTGCAGTGCCCCTGAGCTCCATTTTTCAACTCGCTTTTTTGGGAGCTGGCCGCAAAAGCGCAGGATTGCCTCAGGCCCTCTTCTGGTTCCGGGCGGCAGGCTGAGCCTGTGGTTAATTCTTCTTCCTGATGGGAAAATAGAGTGACCTGTGCCTGTCCCAACACCTAGAGCTAGTCTCTCATTGGCTCCCCCTCTTCCCGTTCATCCTCAGGACAAATTGCAAGCTGTACGGAACAGGAGGTTAAAGGTGCTGGTTCTCCAAGGAGGGAGATTGCTAGTAAAGCGGCTGGAATGGCGAACCCGAGCACAAGGAGATGAGAAATGAGGTGCGTTTTAGAAAGCTTTCCCGATCACATGGTGTACCACCTTCTGGGTTTCTCATGCATGTTTTCGATGTAGGAAGATGCCCTTGAACCTGGAGATTTGGGACCCATGGGATGGGTAACAGGCAGTATTACTTTAAAGGCTCTGCGTTTGCTCCCCCAAACTCACCAAACCTCTCAGCCCCGAGAGTGTCCACCCTTATGTCTCATCCAGCTGTGGGTCTAGATATGGTCAATCCAGGTTGCATCACAGCCCCTGAACGAATTTTGTAAGAATTTCTCTCTCTTTCACTGTCTTTGTTTCACGGGCTTTTAAAAGTAATTTATTTTTATAATGGGGTTTAGCTGCTTTTCACGGCTGTGTTTATGCCGCTTTACACCCACTTGACTCACTTCCAGAGAGATATCAATACATAGGTTTTAAGATTCTTACTAGTCAGATATATTCTTGTGCGGTGAATAGGGGGTGTTGAGTCCAGTTCACTGAGCAAGGAGTAGGTCTTTCTATTACATATTGGGTTTATGGAACGGTAGCTGAGCTCATTTGAAACCCTTGTTTTATTCATCACCCCACCTCACCTTTCCCGTTAAGCAGCCATAGTGTGTCTTCTAAACGTGTGACTCTGTTCTGTTTTGTAATTCAGTTCAAGTGTAGCGGTTTTTACATTCCCTCTATAACTGATAGCTTATGATAAGTGTCTTTTTCTGTGTGACTTATTTCACTTAGAATCGTCGTGCCTAAATCTACTCATCATGCTGCTACTAGCCTTATGACATTGATTTCATGGCTGAGTGATATTCCATTGTACATAAGGACCACCACTTCTTTATCCATTTTTCTCTTTCCAGGGATATTTAAGGTGTCATGAAGTGGAGGTTCTTGTCAACAGAGCAGCCCTAAACTTTGGGGTGCCTGTGTCTTGCTGATTTTTAGTTTTCCCAATTTATACGCCCATGAGTGGAAGTGCCCTATGCGCTCTAAGCTGTGTTTTTTCGATGTTTCAGGACACACCGTACACTTCTCCAGAGTGGCTGTTGGCAATTTACATCCCACCCATCAGCGTAGCAAGGCTCCCATTTCTCCATGGCCTGTCCTGCATTTCTGGTTTTGACACTTTTTTCAGCATGGCCCTTTTGACCGATGGGCAGCGAGACTTCTTTGTAGCGCTGATTTGCCTTTCCAGGTTGCTTGGTTGGCCAAAAAGGGCGTATGCGTTTTTTCCTGAATATATTCAGGAAAAAACGCATACGCCCTTTTTGGCCAAGGGCATCATTTTCGACGTTTTGCCGCTTTTCATGTGCTTTAAAGGCGATTCGAATCGACCTCCTGAAATCTGTTTCCTGCAATTCTGCCTTGCTTTCAAATCCTCTTCGTTGCCTTCCCTCAATATATTTGTGGACGAGAGTTATCATTTATAACTCTGCAGGTTTGTGAATTGCAGTGCCCCTGAGCTCCATTTTTCAACTCGCTTTTTTGGGAGCTGGCCGCAAAAGCGCAGGATTGCCTCAGGCCCTCTTCTGGTTCCGGGCGGCAGGCTGAGCCTGTGGTTAATTCTTCTTCCTGATGGGAAAATAGAGTGACCTGTGCCTGTCCCAACACCTAGAGCTAGTCTCTCATTGGCTCCCCCTCTTCCCGTTCATCCTCAGGACAAATTGCAAGCTGTACGGAACAGGAGGTTAAAGGTGCTGGTTCTCCAAGGAGGGAGATTGCTAGTAAAGCGGCTGGAATGGCGAACCCGAGCACAAGGAGATGAGAAATGAGTTGCGTTTTAGAAAGCTTTCCCGATCACATGGTGTACCACCTTCTGGGTTTCTCATGCATGTTTTCGATGTAGGAAGATGCCCTTGAACCTGGAGATTTGGGACCCATGGGATGGGTAACAGGCAGTATTACTTTAAAGGCTCTGCGTTTGCTCCCCCAAACTCACCAAACCTCTCAGCCCCGAGAGTGTCCACCCTTATGTCTCATCCAGCTGTGGGTCTAGATATGGTCAATCCAGGTTGCATCACAGCCCCTGAACGAATTTTGTAAGAATTTCTCTCTCTTTCACTGTCTTTGTTTCACGGGCTTTTAAAAGTAATTTATTTTTATAATGGGGTTTAGCTGCTTTTCACGGCTGTGTTTATGCCGCTTTACACCCACTTGACTCACTTCCAGAGAGATATCAATACATAGGTTTTAAGATTCTTACTAGTCAGATATATTCTTGTGCGGTGAATAGGGGGTGTTGAGTCCAGTTCACTGAGCAAGGAGTAGGTCTTTCTATTACATATTGGGTTTATGGAACGGTAGCTGAGCTCATTTGAAACCCTTGTTTTATTCATCACCCCACCTCACCTTTCCCGTTAAGCAGCCATAGTGTGTCTTCTAAACGTGTGACTCTGTTCTGTTTTGTAATTCAGTTCAAGTGTAGCGGTTTTTACATTCCCTCTATAACTGATAGCTTATGATAAGTGTCTTTTTCTGTGTGACTTATTTCACTTAGAATCGTCGTGCCTAAATCTACTCATCATGCTGCTACTAGCCTTATGACATTGATTTCATGGCTGAGTGATATTCCATTGTACATAAGGACCACCACTTCTTTATCCATTTTTCTCTTTCCAGGGATATTTAAGGTGTCATGAAGTGGAGGTTCTTGTCAACAGAGCAGCCCTAAACTTTGGGGTGCCTGTGTCTTGCTGATTTTTAGTTTTCCCAATTTATACGCCCATGAGTGGAAGTGCCCTATGCGCTCTAAGCTGTGTTTTTTCGATGTTTCAGGACACACCGTACACTTCTCCAGAGTGGCTGTTGGCAATTTACATCCCGCCCATCAGCATAGCAAGGCTCCCATTTCTCCATGGCCTGTCCTGCATTTCTGGTTTTGACACTTTTTTCAGCATGGCCCTTTTGACCGATGGGCAGCGAGACTTCTTTGTAGCGCTGATTTGCCTTTCCAGGTTGCTTGGTTGGCCAAAAAGGGCGTATGCGTTTTTTCCTGAATATATTCAGGAAAAAACGCATACGCCCTTTTTGGCCAAGGGCATCATTGTCGACGTTTTGCCGCTTTTCATGTGCTTTAAAGGCGATTCGAATCGACCTCCTGAAATCTGTTTCCTGCAATTCTGCCTTGCTTTCAAATCCTCTTCGTTGCCTTCCCTCAATATATTTGTGGACGAGAGTTATCATTTATAACTCTGCAGGTTTGTGAATTGCAGTGCCCCTGAGCTCCATTTTTCAACTCGCTTTTTTGGGAGCTGGCCGCAAAAGCGCAGGATTGCCTCAGGCCCTCTTCTGGTTCCGGGCGGCAGGCTGAGCCTGTGGTTAATTCTTCTTCCTGATGGGAAAATAGAGTGACCTGTGCCTGTCCCAACACCTAGAGCTAGTCTCTCATTGGCTCCCCCTCTTCCCGTTCATCCTCAGGACAAATTGCAAGCTGTACAGAACAGGAGGTTAAAGGTGCTGATTCTCCAAGGAGGGAGATTGCTAGTAAAGCGGCTGGAATGGCGAACCCGAGCACAAGGAGTTGAGAAATGAGGTGCGTTTTAGAAAGCTTTCCCGATCACATGGTGTACCACCTTCTGGGTTTCTCATGCATGTTTTCGATGTAGGAAGATGCCCTTGAACCTGGAGATTTGGGACCCATGGGATGGGTAACAGGCAGTATTACTTTAAAGGCTCTGCGTTTGCTCCCCCAAACTCACCAAACCTCTCAGCCCCGAGAGTGTCCACCCTTATGTCTCATCCAGCTGTGGGTCTAGATATGGTCAATCCAGGTTGCATCACAGCCCCTGAACGAATTTTGTAAGAATTTCTCTCTCTTTCACTGTCTTTGTTTCACGGGCTTTTAAAAGTAATTTATTTTTATAATGGGGTTTAGCTGCTTTTCACGGCTGTGTTTATGCCGCTTTACACCCACTTGACTCACTTCCAGAGAGATATCAATACATAGGTTTTAAGATTCTTACTAGTCAGATATATTCTTGTGCGGTGAATAGGGGGTGTTGAGTCCAGTTCACTGAGCAAGGAGTAGGTCTTTCTATTACATATTGGGTTTATGGAACGGTAGCTGAGCTCATTTGAAACCCTTGTTTTATTCATCACCCCACCTCACCTTTCCCGTTAAGCAGCCATAGTGTGTCTTCTAAACGTGTGACTCTGTTCTGTTTTGTAATTCAGTTCAAGTGTAGCGGTTTTTACATTCCCTCTATAACTGATAGCTTATGATAAGTGTCTTTTTCTGTGTGACTTATTTCACTTAGAATCGTCGTGCCTAAATCTACTCATCATGCTGCTACTAGCCTTATGACATTGATTTCATGGCTGAGTGATATTCCATTGTACGTAAGGACCACCACTTCTTTATCCATTTTTCTCTTTCCAGGGATATTTAAGGTGTCATGAAGTGGAGGTTCTTGTCAACAGAGCAGCCCTAAACTTTGGGGTGCCTGTGTCTTGCTGATTTTTAGTTTTCCCAATTTATACGCCCATGAGTGGAAGTGCCCTATGCGCTCTAAGCTGTGTTTTTTCGATGTTTCAGGACACACCGTACACTTCTCCAGAGTGGCTGTTGGCAATTTACATCCCACCCATCAGCGTAGCAAGGCTCCCATTTCTCCATGGCCTGTCCTGCATTTCTGGTTTTGACACTTTTTTCAGCATGGCCCTTTTGACCGATGGGCAGCGAGACTTCTTTGTAGCGCTGATTTGCCTTTCCAGGTTGCTTGGTTGGCCAAAAAGGGCGTATGCGTTTTTTCCTGAATATATTCAGGAAAAAACGCATACGCCCTTTTTGGCCAAGGGCATCATTGTCGACGTTTTGCCGCTTTTCATGTGCTTTAAAGGCGATTCGAATCGACCTCCTGAAATCTGTTTCCTGCAATTCTGCCTTGCTTTCAAATCCTCTTCGTTGCCTTCCCTCAATATATTTGTGGACGAGAGTTATCATTTATAACTCTGCAGGTTTGTGAATTGCAGTGCCCCTGAGCTCCATTTTTCAACTCGCTTTTTTGGGAGCTGGCCGCAAAAGCGCAGGATTGCCTCAGGCCCTCTTCTGGTTCCGGGCGGCAGGCTGAGCCTGTGGTTAATTCTTCTTCCTGATGGGAAAATAGAGTGACCTGTGCCTGTCCCAACACCTAGAGCTAGTCTCTCATTGGCTCCCCCTCTTCCCGTACATCCTCAGGACAAATTGCAAGCTGTACGGAACAGGAGGTTAAAGGTGCTGGTTCTCCAAGGAGGGAGATTGCTAGTAAAGCGGCTGGAATGGCGAACCCGAGCACAAGGAGATGAGAAATGAGGTGCGTTTTAGAAAGCTTTCCCGATCACATGGTGTACCACCTTCTGGGTTTCTCATGCATGTTTTCGATGTAGGAAGATGCCCTTGAACCTGGAGATTTGGGACCCATGGGATGGGTAACAGGCAGTATTACTTTAAAGGCTCTGCGTTTGCTCCCCCAAACTCACCAAACCTCTCAGCCCCGAGAGTGTCCACCCTTATGTCTCATCCAGCTGTGGGTCTAGATATGGTCAATCCAGGTTGCATCACAGCCCCTGAACGAATTTTGTAAGAATTTCTCTCTCTTTCACTGTCTTTGTTTCACGGGCTTTTAAAAGTAATTTATTTTTATAATGGGGTTTAGCTGCTTTTCACGGCTGTGTTTATGCCGCTTTACACCCACTTGACTCACTTCCAGAGAGATATCAATACATAGGTTTTAAGATTCTTACTAGTCAGATATATTCTTGTGCGGTGAATAGGGGGTGTTGAGTCCAGTTCACTGAGCAAGGAGTAGGTCTTTCTATTACATATTGGGTTTATGGAACGGTAGCTGAGCTCATTTGAAACCCTTGTTTTATTCATCACCCCACCTCACCTTTCCCGTTAAGCAGCCATAGTGTGTCTTCTAAACGTGTGACTCTGTTCTGTTTTGTAATTCAGTTCAAGTGTAGCGGTTTTTACATTCCCTCTATAACTGATAGCTTATGATAAGTGTCTTTTTCTGTGTGACTTATTTCACTTAGAATCGTCGTGCCTAAATCTACTCATCATGCTGCTACTAGCCTTATGACATTGATTTCATGGCTGAGTGATATTCCATTGTACATAAGGACCACCACTTCTTTATCCATTTTTCTCTTTCCAGGGATATTTAAGGTGTCATGAAGTGGAGGTTCTTGTCAACAGAGCAGCCCTAAACTTTGGGGTGCCTGTGTCTTGCTGATTTTTAGTTTTCCCAATTTATACGCCCATGAGTGGAAGTGCCCTATGCGCTCTAAGCTGTGTTTTTTCGATGTTTCAGGACACACCGTACACTTCTCCAGAGTGGCTGTTGGCAATTTACATCCCGCCCATCAGCATAGCAAGGCTCCCATTTCTCCATGGCCTGTCCTGCATTTCTGGTTTTGACACTTTTTTCAGCATGGCCCTTTTGACCGATGGGCAGCGAGACTTCTTTGTAGCGCTGATTTGCCTTTCCAGGTTGCTTGGTTGGCCAAAAAGGGCGTATGCGTTTTTTCCTGAATATATTCAGGAAAAAACGCATACGCCCTTTTTGGCCAAGGGCATCATTGTCGACGTTTTGCCGCTTTTCATGTGCTTTAAAGGCGATTCGAATCGACCTCCTGAAATCTGTTTCCTGCAATTCTGCCTTGCTTTCAAATCCTCTTCGTTGCCTTCCCTCAATATATTTGTGGACGAGAGTTATCATTTATAACTCTGCAGGTTTGTGAATTGCAGTGCCCCTGAGCTCCATTTTTCAACTCGCTTTTTTGGGAGCTGGCCGCAAAAGCGCAGGATTGCCTCAGGCCCTCTTCTGGTTCCGGGCGGCAGGCTGAGCCTGTGGTTAATTCTTCTTCCTGATGGGAAAATAGAGTGACCTGTGCCTGTCCCAACACCTAGAGCTAGTCTCTCATTGGCTCCCCCTCTTCCCGTACATCCTCAGGACAAATTGCAAGCTGTACGGAACAGGAGGTTAAAGGTGCTGGTTCTCCAAGGAGGGAGATTGCTAGTAAAGTGGCTGGAATGGCGAACCCGAGCACAAGGAGATGAGAAATGAGGTGCGTTTTAGAAAGCTTTCCCGATCACATGGTGTACCACCTTCTGGGTTTCTCATGCATGTTTTCGATGTAGGAAGATGCCCTTGAACCTGGAGATTTGGGACCCATGGGATGGGTAACAGGCAGTATTACTTTAAAGGCTCTGCGTTTGCTCCCCCAAACTCACCAAACCTCTCAGCCCCGAGAGTGTCCACCCTTATGTCTCATCCAGCTGTGGGTCTAGATATGGTCAATCCAGGTTGCATCACAGCCCCTGAACGAATTTTGTAAGAATTTCTCTCTCTTTCACTGTCTTTGTTTCACGGGCTTTTAAAAGTAATTTATTTTTATAATGGGGTTTAGCTGCTTTTCACGGCTGTGTTTATGCCGCTTTACACCCACTTGACTCACTTCCAGAGAGATATCAATACATAGGTTTTAAGATTCTTACTAGTCAGATATATTCTTGTGCGGTGAATAGGGGGTGTTGAGTCCAGTTCACTGAGCAAGGAGTAGGTCTTTCTATTACATATTGGGTTTATGGAACGGTAGCTGAGCTCATTTGAAACCCTTGTTTTATTCATCACCCCACCTCACCTTTCCCGTTAAGCAGCCATAGTGTGTCTTCTAAACGTGTGACTCTGTTCTGTTTTGTAATTCAGTTCAAGTGTAGCGGTTTTTACATTCCCTCTATAACTGATAGCTTATGATAAGTGTCTTTTTCTGTGTGACTTATTTCACTTAGAATCGTCGTGCCTAAATCTACTCATCATGCTGCTACTAGCCTTATGACATTGATTTCATGGCTGAGTGATATTCCATTGTACATAAGGACCACCACTTCTTTATCCATTTTTCTCTTTCCAGGGATATTTAAGGTGTCATGAAGTGGAGGTTCTTGTCAACAGAGCAGCCCTAAACTTTGGGGTGCCTGTGTCTTGCTGATTTTTAGTTTTCCCAATTTATACGCCCATGAGTGGAAGTGCCCTATGCGCTCTAAGCTGTGTTTTTTCGATGTTTCAGGACACACCGTACACTTCTCCAGAGTGGCTGTTGGCAATTTACATCCCGCCCATCAGCATAGCAAGGCTCCCATTTCTCCATGGCCTGTCCTGCATTTCTGGTTTTGACACTTTTTTCAGCATGGCCCTTTTGACCGATGGGCAGCGAGACTTCTTTGTAGCGCTGATTTGCCTTTCCAGGTTGCTTGGTTGGCCAAAAAGGGCGTATGCGTTTTTTCCTGAATATATTCAGGAAAAAACGCATACGCCCTTTTTGGCCAAGGGCATCATTGTCGACGTTTTGCCGCTTTTCATGTGCTTTAAAGGCGATTCGAATCGACCTCCTGAAATCTGTTTCCTGCAATTCTGCCTTGCTTTCAAATCCTCTTCGTTGCCTTCCCTCAATATATTTGTGGACGAGAGTTATCATTTATAACTCTGCAGGTTTGTGAATTGCAGTGCCCCTGAGCTCCATTTTTCAACTCGCTTTTTTGGGAGCTGGCCGCAAAAGCGCAGGATTGCCTCAGGCCCTCTTCTGGTTCCGGGCGGCAGGCTGAGCCTGTGGTTAATTCTTCTTCCTGATGGGAAAATAGAGTGACCTGTGCCTGTCCCAACACCTAGAGCTAGTCTCTCATTGGCTCCCCCTCTTCCCGTTTATCCTCAGGACAAATTGCAAGCTGTACGGAACAGGAGGTTAAAGGTGCTGGTTCTCCAAGGAGGGAGATTGCTAGTAAAGCGGCTGGAATGGCGAACCCGAGCACAAGGAGTTGAGAAATGAGGTGCGTTTTAGAAAGCTTTCCCGATCACATGGTGTACCACCTTCTGGGTTTCTCATGCATGTTTTCGATGTAGGAAGATGCCCTTGAACCTGGAGATTTGGGACCCATGGGATGGGTAACAGGCAGTATTACTTTAAAGGCTCTGCGTTTGCTCCCCCAAACTCACCAAACCTCTCAGCCCCGAGAGTGTCCACCCTTATGTCTCATCCAGCTGTGGGTCTAGATATGGTCAATCCAGGTTGCATCACAGCCCCTGAACGAATTTTGTAAGAATTTCTCTCTCTTTCACTGTCTTTGTTTCACGGGCTTTTAAAAGTAATTTATTTTTTATAATGGGGTTTAGCTGCTTTTCACGGCTGTGTTTATGCCGCTTTACACCCACTTGACTCACTTCCAGAGAGATATCAATACATAGGTTTTAAGATTCTTACTAGTCAGATATATTCTTGTGCGGTGAATAGGGGGTGTTGAGTCCAGTTCACTGAGCAAGGAGTAGGTCTTTCTATTACATATTGGGTTTATGGAACGGTAGCTGAGCTCATTTGAAACCCTTGTTTTATTCATCACCCCACCTCACCTTTCCCGTTAAGCAGCCATAGTGTGTCTTCTAAACGTGTGACTCTGTTCTGTTTTGTAATTCAGTTCAAGTGTAGCGGTTTTTACATTCCCTCTATAACTGATAGCTTATGATAAGTGTCTTTTTCTGTGTGACTTATTTCACTTAGAATCGTCGTGCCTAAATCTACTCATCATGCTGCTACTAGCCTTATGACATTGATTTCATGGCTGAGTGATATTCCATTGTACATAAGGACCACCACTTCTTTATCCATTTTTCTCTTTCCAGGGATATTTAAGGTGTCATGAAGTGGAGGTTCTTGTCAACAGAGCAGCCCTAAACTTTGGGGTGCCTGTGTCTTGCTGATTTTTAGTTTTCCCAATTTATACGCCCATGAGTGGAAGTGCCCTATGCGCTCTAAGCTGTGTTTTTTCGATGTTTCAGGACACACCGTACACTTCTCCAGAGTGGCTGTTGGCAATTTACATCCCGCCCATCAGCATAGCAAGGCTCCCATTTCTCCATGGCCTGTCCTGCATTTCTGGTTTTGACACTTTTTTCAGCATGGCCCTTTTGACCGATGGGCAGCGAGACTTCTTTGTAGCGCTGATTTGCCTTTCCAGGTTGCTTGGTTGGCCAAAAAGGGCGTATGCGTTTTTTCCTGAATATATTCAGGAAAAAACGCATACGCCCTTTTTGGCCAAGGGCATCATTGTCGACGTTTTGCCGCTTTTCATGTGCTTTAAAGGCGATTCGAATCGACCTCCTGAAATCTGTTTCCTGCAATTCTGCCTTGCTTTCAAATCCTCTTCGTTGCCTTCCCTCAATATATTTGTGGACGAGAGTTATCATTTATAACTCTGCAGGTTTGTGAATTGCAGTGCCCCTGAGCTCCATTTTTCAACTCGCTTTTTTGGGAGCTGGCCGCAAAAGCGCAGGATTGCCTCAGGCCCTCTTCTGGTTCCGGGCGGCAGGCTGAGCCTGTGGTTAATTCTTCTTCCTGATGGGAAAATAGAGTGACCTGTGCCTGTCCCAACACCTAGAGCTAGTCTCTCATTGGCTCCCCCTCTTCCCGTTCATCCTCAGGACAAATTGCAAGCTGTACGGAACAGGAGGTTAAAGGTGCTGGTTCTCCAAGGAGGGAGATTGCTAGTAAAGCGGCTGGAATGGCGAACCCGAGCACAAGGAGATGAGAAATGAGGTGCGTTTTAGAAAGCTTTCCCGATCACATGGTGTACCACCTTCTGGGTTTCTCATGCATGTTTTCGATGTAGGAAGATGCCCTTGAACCTGGAGATTTGGGACCCATGGGATGGGTAACAGGCAGTATTACTTTAAAGGCTCTGCGTTTGCTCCCCCAAACTCACCAAACCTCTCAGCCCCGAGAGTGTCCACCCTTATGTCTCATCCAGCTGTGGGTCTAGATATGGTCAATCCAGGTTGCATCACAGCCCCTGAACGAATTTTGTAAGAATTTCTCTCTCTTTCACTGTCTTTGTTTCACGGGCTTTTAAAAGTAATTTATTTTTATAATGGGGTTTAGCTGCTTT
This sequence comes from Balaenoptera ricei, assembly GCF_028023285.1. NCBI lineage: Eukaryota > Metazoa > Chordata > Mammalia > Artiodactyla > Balaenopteridae > Balaenoptera > Balaenoptera ricei. Next base: position 74,556 of record NW_026777571.1, read on the forward strand.
TCACGGCTGTGTTTATGCCGCTTTACACCCACTTGACTCACTTCCAGAGAGATATCAATACATAGGTTTTAAGATTCTTACTAGTCAGATATATTCTTGTGCGGTGAATAGGGGGTGTTGAGTCCAGTTCACTGAGCAAGGAGTAGGTCTTTCTATTACATATTGGGTTTATGGAACGGTAGCTGAGCTCATTTGAAACCCTTGTTTTATTCATCACCCCACCTCACCTTTCCCGTTAAGCAGCCATAGTGTGTCTTCTAAACGTGTGACTCTGTTCTGTTTTGTAATTCAGTTCAAGTGTAGCGGTTTTTACATTCCCTCTATAACTGATAGCTTATGATAAGTGTCTTTTTCTGTGTGACTTATTTCACTTAGAATCGTCGTGCCTACATCTACTCATCATGCTGCTACTAGCCTTATGACATTGATTTCATGGCTGAGTGATATTCCATTGTACATAAGGACCACCACTTCTTTATCCATTTTTCTCTTTCCAGGGATATTTAAGGTGTCATGAAGTGGAGGTTCTTGTCAACAGAGCAGCCCTAAACTTTGGGGTGCCTGTGTCTTGCTGATTTTTAGTTTTCCCAATTTATACGCCCATGAGTGGAAGTGCCCTATGCGCTCTAAGCTGTGTTTTTTCGATGTTTCAGGACACACCGTACACTTCTCCAGAGTGGCTGTTGGCAATTTACATCCCACCCATCAGCGTAGCAAGGCTCCCATTTCTCCATGGCCTGTCCTGCATTTCTGGTTTTGACACTTTTTTCAGCATGGCCCTTTTGACCGATGGGCAGCGAGACTTCTTTGTAGCGCTGATTTGCCTTTCCAGGTTGCTTGGTTGGCCAAAAAGGGCGTATGCGTTTTTTCCTGAATATATTCAGGAAAAAACGCATACGCCCTTTTTGGCCAAGGGCATCATTGTCGACGTTTTGCCGCTTTTCATGTGCTTTAAAGGCGATTCGAATCGACCTCCTGAAATCTGTTTCCTGCAATTCTGCCTTGCTTTCAAATCCTCTTCGTTGCCTTCCCTCAATATATTTGTGGACGAGAGTTATCATTTATAACTCTGCAGGTTTGTGAATTGCAGTGCCCCTGAGCTCCATTTTTCAACTCGCTTTTTTGGGAGCTGGCCGCAAAAGCGCAGGATTGCCTCAGGCCCTCTTCTGGTTCCGGGCGGCAGGCTGAGCCTGTGGTTAATTCTTCTTCCTGATGGGAAAATAGAGTGACCTGTGCCTGTCCCAACACCTAGAGCTAGTCTCTCATTGGCTCCCCCTCTTCCCGTTTATCCTCAGGACAAATTGCAAGCTGTACAGAACAGGAGGTTAAAGGTGCTGATTCTCCAAGGAGGGAGATTGCTAGTAAAGCGGCTGGAATGGCGAACCCGAGCACAAGGAGTTGAGAAATGAGGTGCGTTTTAGAAAGCTTTCCCGATCACATGGTGTACCACCTTCTGGGTTTCTCATGCATGTTTTCGATGTAGGAAGATGCCCTTGAACCTGGAGATTTGGGACCCATGGGATGGGTAACAGGCAGTATTACTTTAAAGGCTCTGCGTTTGCTCCCCCAAACTCACCAAACCTCTCAGCCCCGAGAGTGTCCACCCTTATGTCTCATCCAGCTGTGGGTCTAGATATGGTCAATCCAGGTTGCATCACAGCCCCTGAACGAATTTTGTAAGAATTTCTCTCTCTTTCACTGTCTTTGTTTCACGGGCTTTTAAAAGTAATTTATTTTTATAATGGGGTTTAGCTGCTTTTCACGGCTGTGTTTATGCCGCTTTACACCCACTTGACTCACTTCCAGAGAGATATCAATACATAGGTTTTAAGATTCTTACTAGTCAGATATATTCTTGTGCGGTGAATAGGGGGTGTTGAGTCCAGTTCACTGAGCAAGGAGTAGGTCTTTCTATTACATATTGGGTTTATGGAACGGTAGCTGAGCTCATTTGAAACCCTTGTTTTATTCATCACCCCACCTCACCTTTCCCGTTAAGCAGCCATAGTGTGTCTTCTAAACGTGTGACTCTGTTCTGTTTTGTAATTCAGTTCAAGTGTAGCGGTTTTTACATTCCCTCTATAACTGATAGCTTATGATAAGTGTCTTTTTCTGTGTGACTTATTTCACTTAGAATCGTCGTGCCTACATCTACTCATCATGCTGCTACTAGCCTTATGACATTGATTTCATGGCTGAGTGATATTCCATTGTACATAAGGACCACCACTTCTTTATCCATTTTTCTCTTTCCAGGGATATTTAAGGTGTCATGAAGTGGAGGTTCTTGTCAACAGAGCAGCCCTAAACTTTGGGGTGCCTGTGTCTTGCTGATTTTTAGTTTTCCCAATTTATACGCCCATGAGTGGAAGTGCCCTATGCGCTCTAAGCTGTGTTTTTTCGATGTTTCAGGACACACCGTACACTTCTCCAGAGTGGCTGTTGGCAATTTACATCCCACCCATCAGCGTAGCAAGGCTCCCATTTCTCCATGGCCTGTCCTGCATTTCTGGTTTTGACACTTTTTTCAGCATGGCCCTTTTGACCGATGGGCAGCGAGACTTCTTTGTAGCGCTGATTTGCCTTTCCAGGTTGCTTGGTTGGCCAAAAAGGGCGTATGCGTTTTTTCCTGAATATATTCAGGAAAAAACGCATACGCCCTTTTTGGCCAAGGGCATCATTGTCGACGTTTTGCCGCTTTTCATGTGCTTTAAAGGCGATTCGAATCGACCTCCTGAAATCTGTTTCCTGCAATTCTGCCTTGCTTTCAAATCCTCTTCGTTGCCTTCCCTCAATATATTTGTGGACGAGAGTTATCATTTATAACTCTGCAGGTTTGTGAATTGCAGTGCCCCTGAGCTCCATTTTTCAACTCGCTTTTTTGGGAGCTGGCCGCAAAAGCGCAGGATTGCCTCAGGCCCTCTTCTGGTTCCGGGCGGCAGGCTGAGCCTGTGGTTAATTCTTCTTCCTGATTGGAAAATAGAGTGACCTGTGCCTGTCCCAACACCTAGAGCTAGTCTCTCATTGGCTCCCCCTCTTCCCGTACATCCTCAGGACAAATTGCAAGCTCTACGGAACAGGAGGTTAAAGGTGCTGGTTCTCCAAGGAGGTAGATTGCTAGTAAAGCGGCTGGAATGGCGAACCCGAGCACAAGGAGATGAGAAATGAGGTGCGTTTTAGAAAGCTTTCCCGATCACATGGTGTACCACCTTCTGGGTTTCTCATGCATGTTTTCGATGTAGGAAGATGCCCTTGAACCTGGAGATTTGGGACCCATGGGATGGGTAACAGGCAGTATTACTTTAAAGGCTCTGCGTTTGCTCCCCCAAACTCACCAAACCTCTCAGCCCCGAGAGTGTCCACCCTTATGTCTCATCCAGCTGTGGGTCTAGATATGGTCAATCCAGGTTGCATCACAGCCCCTGAACGAATTTTGTAAGAATTTCTCTCTCTTTCACTGTCTTTGTTTCACGGGCTTTTAAAAGTAATTTATTTTTATAATGGGGTTTAGCTGCTTTTCACGGCTGTGTTTATGCCGCTTTACACCCACTTGACTCACTTCCAGAGAGATATCAATACATAGGTTTTAAGATTCTTACTAGTCAGATATATTCTTGTGCGGTGAATAGGGGGTGTTGAGTCCAGTTCACTGAGCAAGGAGTAGGTCTTTCTATTACATATTGGGTTTATGGAACGGTAGCTGAGCTCATTTGAAACCCTTGTTTTATTCATCACCCCACCTCACCTTTCCCGTTAAGCAGCCATAGTGTGTCTTCTAAACGTGTGACTCTGTTCTGTTTTGTAATTCAGTTCAAGTGTAGCGGTTTTTACATTCCCTCTATAACTGATAGCTTATGATAAGTGTCTTTTTCTGTGTGACTTATTTCACTTAGAATCGTCGTGCCTAAATCCACTCATCATGCTGCGACTAGCCTTATGACATTGATTTCATGGCTGAGTGATATTCCATTGTACATAAGGACCACCACTTCTTTATCCATTTTTCTCTTTCCAGGGATATTTAAGGTGTCATGAAGTGGAGGTTCTTGTCAACAGAGCAGCCCTAAACTTTGGGGTGCCTGTGTCTTGCTGATTTTTAGTTTTCCCAATTTATACGCCCATGAGTGGAAGTGCCCTATGCGCTCTAAGCTGTGTTTTTTCGATGTTTCAGGACACACCGTACACTTCTCCAGAGTGGCTGTTGGCAATTTACATCCCGCCCATCAGCATAGCAAGGCTCCCATTTCTCCATGGCCTGTCCTGCATTTCTGGTTTTGACACTTTTTTCAGCATGGCCCTTTTGACCGATGGGCAGCGAGACTTCTTTGTAGCGCTGATTTGCCTTTCCAGGTTGCTTGGTTGGCCAAAAAGGGCGTATGCGTTTTTTCCTGAATATATTCAGGAAAAAACGCATACGCCCTTTTTGGCCAAGGGCATCATTGTCGACGTTTTGCCGCTTTTCATGTGCTTTAAAGGCGATTCGAATCGACCTCCTGAAATCTGTTTCCTGCAATTCTGCCTTGCTTTCAAATCCTCTTCGTTGCCTTCCCTCAATATATTTGTGGACGAGAGTTATCATTTATAACTCTGCAGGTTTGTGAATTGCAGTGCCCCTGAGCTCCATTTTTCAACTCGCTTTTTTGGGAGCTGGCCGCAAAAGCGCAGGATTGCCTCAGGCCCTCTTCTGGTTCCGGGCGGCAGGCTGAGCCTGTGGTTAATTCTTCTTCCTGATGGGAAAATAGAGTGACCTGTGCCTGTCCCAACACCTAGAGCTAGTCTCTCATTGGCTCCCCCTCTTCCCGTTTATCCTCAGGACAAATTGCAAGCTGTACAGAACAGGAGGTTAAAGGTGCTGATTCTCCAAGGAGGGAGATTGCTAGTAAAGCGGCTGGAATGGCGAACCCGAGCACAAGGAGTTGAGAAATGAGGTGCGTTTTAGAAAGCTTTCCCGATCACATGGTGTACCACCTTCTGGGTTTCTCATGCATGTTTTCGATGTAGGAAGATGCCCTTGAACCTGGAGATTTGGGACCCATGGGATGGGTAACAGGCAGTATTACTTTAAAGGCTCTGCGTTTGCTCCCCCAAACTCACCAAACCTCTCAGCCCCGAGAGTGTCCACCCTTATGTCTCATCCAGCTGTGGGTCTAGATATGGTCAATCCAGGTTGCATCACAGCCCCTGAACGAATTTTGTAAGAATTTCTCTCTCTTTCACTGTCTTTGTTTCACGGGCTTTTAAAAGTAATTTATTTTTATAATGGGGTTTAGCTGCTTTTCACGGCTGTGTTTATGCCGCTTTACACCCACTTGACTCACTTCCAGAGAGATATCAATACATAGGTTTTAAGATTCTTACTAGTCAGATATATTCTTGTGCGGTGAATAGGGGGTGTTGAGTCCAGTTCACTGAGCAAGGAGTAGGTCTTTCTATTACATATTGGGTTTATGGAACGGTAGCTGAGCTCATTTGAAACCCTTGTTTTATTCATCACCCCACCTCACCTTTCCCGTTAAGCAGCCATAGTGTGTCTTCTAAACGTGTGACTCTGTTCTGTTTTGTAATTCAGTTCAAGTGTAGCGGTTTTTACATTCCCTCTATAACTGATAGCTTATGATAAGTGTCTTTTTCTGTGTGACTTATTTCACTTAGAATCGTCGTGCCTAAATCCACTCATCATGCTGCGACTAGCCTTATGACATTGATTTCATGGCTGAGTGATATTCCATTGTACATAAGGACCACCACTTCTTTATCCATTTTTCTCTTTCCTGGGATATTTAAGGTGTCATGAAGTGGAGGTTCTTGTCAACAGAGCAGCCCTAAACTTTGGGGTGCCTGTGTCTTGTTAATTATAATTTTCCCAATTTATACGCCCATGAGTGGAAGTGCCCTATGCGCTCTAAGCTGTGTTTTTTCGATCTTTCAGGACACACCGTACACTTCTCCAGAGTGGCTGTTGGCAATTTACATCCCGCCCATCAGCGTAGCAAGGCTCCCATTTCTCCATGGCCTGTCCTGCATTTCTGGTTTTGACACTTTTTTCAGCATGGCCCTTTTGACCGATGGGCAGCGAGACTTCTTTGTAGCGCTGATTTGCCTTTCCAGGTTGCTTGGTTGGCCAAAAAGGGCGTATGCGTTTTTCCCTGAATATATTCAGGAAAAAACGCATACGCCCTTTTTGGCCAAGGGCATCATTGTCGACGTTTTGCCGCTTTTCATGTGCTTTAAAGGCGATTCGAATCGACCTCCTGAAATCTGTTTCCTGCAATTCTGCCTTGCTTTCAAATCCTCTTCGTTGCCTTCCCTCAATATATTTGTGGACGAGAGTTATCATTTATAACTCTGCAGGTTTGTGAATTGCAGTGCCCCTGAGCTCCATTTTTCAACTCGCTTTTTTGGGAGCTGGCCGCAAAAGCGCAGGATTGCCTCAGGCCCTCTTCTGGTTCCGGGCGGCAGGCTGAGCCTGTGGTTAATTCTTCTTCCTGATGGGAAAATAGAGTGACCTGTGCCTGTCCCAACACCTAGAGCTAGTGTCTCATTGGCTCCCCCTCTTCCCGTTCATCCTCAGGACAAATTGCAAGCTGTACGGAACAGGAGGTTAAAGGTGCTGGTTCTCCAAGGAGGGAGATTGCTAGTAAAGCGGCTGGAATGGCGAACCCGAGCACAAGGAGATGAGAAATGAGGTGCGTTTTAGAAAGCTTTCCCGATCACATGGTGTACCACCTTCTGGGTTTCTCATGCATGTTTTCGATGTAGGAAGATGCCCTTGAACCTGGAGATTTGGGACCCATGGGATGGGTAACAGGCAGTATTACTTTAAAGGCTCTGCGTTTGCTCCCCCAAACTCACCAAACCTCTCAGCCCCGAGAGTGTCCACCCTTATGTCTCATCCAGCTGTGGGTCTAGATATGGTCAATCCAGGTTGCATCACAGCCCCTGAACGAATTTTGTAAGAATTTCTCTCTCTTTCACTGTCTTTGTTTCACGGGCTTTTAAAAGTAATTTATTTTTATAATGGGGTTTAGCTGCTTTTCACGGCTGTGTTTATGCCGCTTTACACCCACTTGACTCACTTCCAGAGAGATATCAATACATAGGTTTTAAGATTCTTACTAGTCAGATATATTCTTGTGCGGTGAATAGGGGGTGTTGAGTCCAGTTCACTGAGCAAGGAGTAGGTCTTTCTATTACATATTGGGTTTATGGAACGGTAGCTGAGCTCATTTGAAACCCTTGTTTTATTCATCACCCCACCTCACCTTTCCCGTTAAGCAGCCATAGTGTGTCTTCTAAACGTGTGACTCTGTTCTGTTTTGTAATTCAGTTCAAGTGTAGCGGTTTTTACATTCCCTCTATAACTGATAGCTTATGATAAGTGTCTTTTTCTGTGTGACTTATTTCACTTAGAATCGTCGTGCCTAAATCCACTCATCATGCTGCGACTAGCCTTATGACATTGATTTCATGGCTGAGTGATATTCCATTGTACATAAGGACCACCACTTCTTTATCCATTTTTCTCTTTCCTGGGATATTTAAGGTGTCATGAAGTGGAGGTTCTTGTCAACAGAGCAGCCCTAAACTTTGGGGTGCCTGTGTCTTGTTAATTATAATTTTCCCAATTTATACGCCCATGAGTGGAAGTGCCCTATGCGCTCTAAGCTGTGTTTTTTCGATCTTTCAGGACACACCGTACACTTCTCCAGAGTGGCTGTTGGCAATTTACATCCCGCCCATCAGCGTAGCAAGGCTCCCATTTCTCCATGGCCTGTCCTGCATTTCTGGTTTTGACACTTTTTTCAGCATGGCCCTTTTGACCGATGGGCAGCGAGACTTCTTTGTAGCGCTGATTTGCCTTTCCAGGTTGCTTGGTTGGCCAAGAAGGGCGTATGCGTTTTTTCCTGAATATATTCAGGAAAAAACGCATACGCACTTTTTGGCCAAGGGCATCATTGTCGACGTTTTGCCGCTTTTCATGTGCTTTAAAGGCGATTCGAATCGACCTCCTGAAATCTGTTTCCTGCAATTCTGCCTTGCTTTCAAATCCTCTTCGTTGCCTTCCCTCAATATATTTGTGGACGAGAGTTATCATTTATAACTCTGCAGGTTTGTGAATTGCAGTGCCCCTGAGCTCCATTTTTCAACTCGCTTTTTTGGGAGCTGGCCGCAAAAGCGCAGGATTGCCTCAGGCCCTCTTCTGGTTCCGGGCGGCAGGCTGAGCCTGTGGTTAATTCTTCTTCCTGATGGGAAAATAGAGTGACCTGTGCCTGTCCCAACACCTAGAGCTAGTCTCTCATTGGCTCCCCCTCTTCCCGTTCATCCTCAGGACAAATTGCAAGCTGTACGGAACAGGAGGTTAAAGGTGCTGGTTCTCCAAGGAGGGAGATTGCTAGTAAAGCGGCTGGAATGGCGAACCCGAGCACAAGGAGATGAGAAATGAGGTGCGTTTTAGAAAGCTTTCCCGATCACATGGTGTACCACCTTCTGGGTTTCTCATGCATGTTTTCGATGTAGGAAGATGCCCTTGAACCTGGAGATTTGGGACCCATGGGATGGGTAACAGGCAGTATTACTTTAAAGGCTCTGCGTTTGCTCCCCCAAACTCACCAAACCTCTCAGCCCCGAGAGTGTCCACCCTTATGTCTCATCCAGCTGTGGGTCTAGATATGGTCAATCCAGGTTGCATCACAGCCCCTGAACGAATTTTGTAAGAATTTCTCTCTCTTTCACTGTCTTTGTTTCACGGGCTTTTAAAAGTAATTTATTTTTATAATGGGGTTTAGCTGCTTTTCACGGCTGTGTTTATGCCGCTTTACACCCACTTGACTCACTTCCAGAGAGATATCAATACATAGGTTTTAAGATTCTTACTAGTCAGATATATTCTTGTGCGGTGAATAGGGGGTGTTGAGTCCAGTTCACTGAGCAAGGAGTAGGTCTTTCTATTACATATTGGGTTTATGGAACGGTAGCTGAGCTCATTTGAAACCCTTGTTTTATTCATCACCCCACCTCACCTTTCCCGTTAAGCAGCCATAGTGTGTCTTCTAAACGTGTGACTCTGTTCTGTTTTGTAATTCAGTTCAAGTGTAGCGGTTTTTACATTCCCTCTATAACTGATAGCTTATGATAAGTGTCTTTTTCTGTGTGACTTATTTCACTTAGAATCGTCGTGCCTAAATCTACTCATCATGCTGCTACTAGCCTTATGACATTGATTTCATGGCTGAGTGATATTCCATTGTACATAAGGACCACCACTTCTTTATCCATTTTTCTCTTTCCAGGGATATTTAAGGTGTCATGAAGTGGAGGTTCTTGTCAACAGAGCAGCCCTAAACTTTGGGGTGCCTGTGTCTTGCTGATTTTTAGTTTTCCCAATTTATACGCCCATGAGTGGAAGTGCCCTATGCGCTCTAAGCTGTGTTTTTTTGATGTTTCAGGACACACCGTACACTTCTCCAGAGTGGCTGTTGGCAATTTACATCCTGCCCATCAGCGTAACAAGGCTCCCATTTCGCCATGGCCTGTCCTGCATTTCTGGTTTTGACACTTTTTTCAGCATGGCCCTTTTGACCGATGGGCAGCGAGACTTCTTTGTAGCGCTGATTTGCCTTTCCAGGTTGCTTGGTTGGCCAAGAAGGGCGTATGCGTTTTTTCCTGAATATATTCAGGAAAAAACGCATACGCACTTTTTGGCCAAGGGCATCATTGTCGACGTTTTGCCGCTTTTCATGTGCTTTAAAGGCGATTCGAATCGACCTCCTGAAATCTGTTTCCTGCAATTCTGCCTTGCTTTCAAATCCTCTTCGTTGCCTTCCCTCAATATATTTGTGGACGAGAGTTATCATTTATAACTCTGCAGGTTTGTGAATTGCAGTGCCCCTGAGCTCCATTTTTCAACTCGCTTTTTTGGGAGCTGGCCGCAAAAGCGCAGGATTGCCTCAGGCCCTCTTCTGGTTCCGGGCGGCAGGCTGAACCTGTGGTTAATTCTTCTTCCTGATGGGAAAATAGAGTGACCTGTGCCTGTCCCAACACCTAGAGCTAGTCTCTCATTGGCTCCCCCTCTTCCCGTTTATCCTCAGGACAAATTGCAAGCTGTACAGAACAGGAGGTTAAAGGTGCTGATTCTCCAAGGAGGGAGATTGCTAGTAAAGCGGCTGGAATGGCGAACCCGAGCACAAGGAGATGAGAAATGAGGTGCGTTTTAGAAAGCTTTCCCGATCACATGGTGTACCACCTTCTGGGTTTCTCATGCATGTTTTCGATGTAGGAAGATGCCCTTGAACCTGGAGATTTGGGACCCATGGGATGGGTAACAGGCAGTATTACTTTAAAGGCTCTGCGTTTGCTCCCCCAAACTCACCAAACCTCTCAGCCCCGAGAGTGTCCACCCTTATGTCTCATCCAGCTGTGGGTCTAGATATGGTCAATCCAGGTTGCATCACAGCCCCTGAACGAATTTTGTAAGAATTTCTCTCTCTTTCACTGTCTTTGTTTCACGGGCTTTTAAAAGTAATTTATTTTTATAATGGGGTTTAGCTGCTTTTCACGGCTGTGTTTATGCCGCTTTACACCCACTTGACTCACTTCCAGAAAGATATCAATACATAAGTTTTAAGATTCTTACTAGTCAGATATATTCTTGTGCGGTGAATAGGGGGTGTTGAGTCCAGTTCACTGAGCAAGGAGTAGGTCTTTCTATTACATATTGGGTTTATGGAACGGTAGCTGAGCTCATTTGAAACCCTTGTTTTATTCATCACCCCACCTCACCTTTCCCGTTAAGCAGCCATAGTGTGTCTTCTAAACGTGTGACTCTGTTCTGTTTTGTAATTCAGTTCAAGTGTAGCGGTTTTTACATTCCCTCTATAACTGATAGCTTATGATAAGTGTCTTTTTCTGTGTGACTTATTTCACTTAGAATCGTCGTGCCTACATCTACTCATCATGCTGCTACTAGCCTTATGACATTGATTTCATGGCTGAGTGATATTCCATTGTACATAAGGACCACCACTTCTTTATCCATTTTTCTCTTTCCAGGGATATTTAAGGTGTCATGAAGTGGAGGTTCTTGTCAACAGAGCAGCCCTAAACTTTGGGGTGCCTGTGTCTTGCTGATTTTTAGTTTTCCCAATTTATACGCCCATGAGTGGAAGTGCCCTATGCGCTCTAAGCTGTGTTTTTTCGATGTTTCAGGACACACCGTACACTTCTCCAGAGTGGCTGTTGGCAATTCACATCCCGCCCATCAGCATAGCAAGGCTGCCATTTCTCCATGGCCTGTCCTGCATTTCTGGTTTTGACACTTTTTTCAGCATGGCCCTTTTGACCGATGGGCAGCGAGACTTCTTTGTAGCGCTGATTTGCCTTTCCAGGTTGCTTGGTTGGCCAAAAAGGGCGTATGCGTTTTTTCCTGAATATATTCAGGAAAAAACGCATACGCCCCTTTTGGCCAAGGGCATCATTGTCGACGTTTTGCCGCTTTTCATGTGCTTTACAGGCGATTCGAATCGACCTCCTGAAATCTGTTTCCTGCAATTCTGCCTTGCTTTCAAATCCTCTTCGTTGCCTTCCCTCAATATATTTGTGGACGAGAGTTATCATTTATAACTCTGCAGGTTTGTGAATTGCAGTGCCCCTGAGCTCCATTTTTCAACTCGCTTTTTTGGGAGCTGGCCGCAAAAGCGCAGGATTGCCTCAGGCCCTCTTCTGGTTCCGGGCGGCAGGCTGAGCCTGTGGTTAATTCTTCTTCCTGATGGGAAAATAGAGTGACCTGTGCCTGTCCCAACACCTAGAGCTAGTCTCTCATTGGCTCCCCCTCTTCCCGTTTATCCTCAGGACAAATTGCAAGCTGTACAGAACAGGAGGTTAAAGGTGCTGATTCTCCAAGGAGGGAGATTGCTAGTAAAGCGGCTGGAATGGCGAACCCGAGCACAAGGAGTTGAGAAATGAGGTGCGTTTTAGAAAGCTTTCCCGATCACATGGTGTACCACCTTCTGGGTTTCTCATGCATGTTTTCGATGTAGGAAGATGCCCTTGAACCTGGAGATTTGGGACCCATGGGATGGGTAACAGGCAGTATTACTTTAAAGGCTCTGCGTTTGCTCCCCCAAACTCACCAAACCTCTCAGCCCCGAGAGTGTCCACCCTTATGTCTCATCCAGCTGTGGGTCTAGATATGGTCAATCCAGGTTGCATCACAGCCCCTGAACGAATTTTGTAAGAATTTCTCTCTCTTTCACTGTCTTTGTTTCACGGGCTTTTAAAAGTAATTTATTTTTATAATGGGGTTTAGCTGCTTTTCACGGCTGTGTTTATGCCGCTTTACACCCACTTGACTCACTTCCAGAGAGATATCAATACATAGGTTTTAAGATTCTTACTAGTCAGATATATTCTTGTGCGGTGAATAGGGGGTGTTGAGTCCAGTTCACTGAGCAAGGAGTAGGTCTTTCTATTACATATTGGGTTTATGGAACGGTAGCTGAGCTCATTTGAAACCCTTGTTTTATTCATCACCCCACCTCACCTTTCCCGTTAAGCAGCCATAGTGTGTCTTCTAAACGTGTGACTCTGTTCTGTTTTGTAATTCAGTTCAAGTGTAGCGGTTTTTACATTCCCTCTATAACTGATAGCTTATGATAAGTGTCTTTTTCTGTGTGACTTATTTCACTTAGAATCGTCGTGCCTAAATCTACTCATCATGCTGCTACTAGCCTTATGACATTGATTTCATGGCTGAGTGATATTCCATTGTACATAAGGACCACCACTTCTTTATCCATTTTTCTCTTTCCAGGGATATTTAAGGTGTCATGAAGTGGAGGTTCTTGTCAACAGAGCAGCCCTAAACTTTGAGGTGCCTGTGTCTTGCTGATTTTTAGTTTTCCCAATTTATACGCCCATGAGTGGAAGTGCCCTATGCGCTCTAAGCTGTGTTTTTTCGATGTTTCAGGACACACCGTACACTTCTCCAGAGTGGCTGTTGGCAATTCACATCCCACCCATCAGCGTAGCAAGGCTCCCATTTCTCCATGGCCTGTCCTGCATTTCTGGTTTTGACACTTTTTTCAGCATGGCCCTTTTGACCGATGGGCAGCGAGACTTCTTTGTAGCGCTGATTTGCCTTTCCAGGTTGCTTGGTTGGCCAAAAAGGGCGTATGCGTTTTTTCCTGAATATATTCAGGAAAAAACGCATACGCCCTTTTTGGCCAAGGGCATCATTGTCGACGTTTTGCCGCTTTTCATGTGCTTTAAAGGCGATTCGAATCGACCTCCTGAAATCTGTTTCCTGCAATTCTGCCTTGCTTTCAAATCCTCTTCGTTGCCTTCCCTCAATATATTTGTGGACGAGAGTTATCATTTATAACTCTGCAGGTTTGTGAATTGCAGTGCCCCTGAGCTCCATTTTTCAACTCGCTTTTTTGGGAGCTGGCCGCAAAAGCGCAGGATTGCCTCAGGCCCTCTTCTGGTTCCGGGCGGCAGGCTGAGCCTGTGGTTAATTCTTCTTCCTGATGGGAAAATAGAGTGACCTGTGCCTGTCCCAACACCTAGAGCTAGTCTCTCATTGGCTCCCCCTCTTCCCGTTCATCCTCAGGACAAATTGCAAGCTGTACGGAACAGGAGGTTAAAGGTGCTGGTTCTCCAAGGAGGGAGATTGCTAGTAAAGCGGCTGGAATGGCGAACCCGAGCACAAGGAGATGAGAAATGAGGTGCGTTTTAGAAAGCTTTCCCGATCACATGGTGTACCACCTTCTGGGTTTCTCATGCATGTTTTCGATGTAGGAAGATGCCCTTGAACCTGGAGATTTGGGACCCATGGGATGGGTAACAGGCAGTATTACTTTAAAGGCTCTGCGTTTGCTCCCCCAAACTCACCAAACCTCTCAGCCCCGAGAGTGTCCACCCTTATGTCTCATCCAGCTGTGGGTCTAGATATGGTCAATCCAGGTTGCATCACAGCCCCTGAACGAATTTTGTAAGAATTTCTCTCTCTTTCACTGTCTTTGTTTCACGGGCTTTTAAAAGTAATTTATTTTTATAATGGGGTTTAGCTGCTTTTCACGGCTGTGTTTATGCCGCTTTACACCCACTTGACTCACTTCCAGAGAGATATCAATACATAGGTTTTAAGATTCTTACTAGTCAGATATATTCTTGTGCGGTGAATAGGGGGTGTTGAGTCCAGTTCACTGAGCAAGGAGTAGGTCTTTCTATTACATATTGGGTTTATGGAACGGTAGCTGAGCTCATTTGAAACCCTTGTTTTATTCATCACCCCACCTCACCTTTCCCGTTAAGCAGCCATAGTGTGTCTTCTAAACGTGTGACTCTGTTCTGTTTTGTAATTCAGTTCAAGTGTAGCGGTTTTTACATTCCCTCTATAACTGATAGCTTATGATAAGTGTCTTTTTCTGTGTGACTTATTTCACTTAGAATCGTCGTGCCTACATCTACTCATCATGCTGCTACTAGCCTTATGACATTGATTTCATGGCTGAGTGATATTCCATTGTACATAAGGACCACCACTTCTTTATCCATTTTTCTCTTTCCAGGGATATTTAAGGTGTCATGAAGTGGAGGTTCTTGTCAACAGAGCAGCCCTAAACTTTGGGGTGCCTGTGTCTTGCTGATTTTTAGTTTTCCCAATTTATACGCCCATGAGTGGAAGTGCCCTATGTGCTCTAAGCTGTGTTTTTTCGATGTTTCAGGACACACCGTACACTTCTCCAGAGTGGCTGTTGGCAATTTACATCCCGCCCATCAGCATAGCAAGGCTGCCATTTCTCCATGGCCTGTCCTGCATTTCTGGTTTTGACACTTTTTTCAGCATGGCCCTTTTGACCGATGGGCAGCGAGACTTCTTTGTAGCGCTGATTTGCCTTTCCAGGTTGCTTGGTTGGCCAAAAAGGGCGTATGCGTTTTTTCCTGAATATATTCAGGAAAAAACGCATACGCCCTTTTTGGCCAAGGGCATCATTGTCGACGTTTTGCCGCTTTTCATGTGCTTTAAAGGCGATTCGAATCGACCTCCTGAAATCTGTTTCCTGCAATTCTGCCTTGCTTTCAAATCCTCTTCGTTGCCTTCCCTCAATATATTTGTGGACGAGAGTTATCATTTATAACTCTGCAGGTTTGTGAATTGCAGTGCCCCTGAGCTCCATTTTTCAACTCGCTTTTTTGGGAGCTGGCCGCAAAAGCGCAGGATTGCCTCAGGCCCTCTTCTGGTTCCGGGCGGCAGGCTGAGCCTGTGGTTAATTCTTCTTCCTGATGGGAAAATAGAGTGACCTGTGCCTGTCCCAACACCTAGAGCTAGTCTCTCATTGGCTCCCCCTCTTCCCGTTTATCCTCAGGACAAATTGCAAGCTGTACAGAACAGGAGGTTAAAGGTGCTGATTCTCCAAGGAGGGAGATTGCTAGTAAAGCGGCTGGAATGGCGAACCCGAGCACAAGGAGTTGAGAAATGAGGTGCGTTTTAGAAAGCTTTCCCGATCACATGGTGTACCACCTTCTGGGTTTCTCATGCATGTTTTCGATGTAGGAAGATGCCCTTGAACCTGGAGATTTGGGACCCATGGGATGGGTAACAGGCAGTATTACTTTAAAGGCTCTGCGTTTGCTCCCCCAAACTCACCAAACCTCTCAGCCCCGAGAGTGTCCACCCTTATGTCTCATCCAGCTGTGGGTCTAGATATGGTCAATCCAGGTTGCATCACAGCCCCTGAACGAATTTTGTAAGAATTTCTCTCTCTTTCACTGTCTTTGTTTCACGGGCTTTTAAAAGTAATTTATTTTTATAATGGGGTTTAGCTGCTTTTCACGGCTGTGTTTATGCCGCTTTACACCCACTTGACTCACTTCCAGAGAGATATCAATACATAGGTTTTAAGATTCTTACTAGTCAGATATATTCTTGTGCGGTGAATAGGGGGTGTTGAGTCCAGTTCACTGAGCAAGGAGTAGGTCTTTCTATTACATATTGGGTTTATGGAACGGTAGCTGAGCTCATTTGAAACCCTTGTTTTATTCATCACCCCACCTCACCTTTCCCGTTAAGCAGCCATAGTGTGTCTTCTAAACGTGTGACTCTGTTCTGTTTTGTAATTCAGTTCAAGTGTAGCGGTTTTTACATTCCCTCTATAACTGATAGCTTATGATAAGTGTCTTTTTCTGTGTGACTTATTTCACTTAGAATCGTCGTGCCTAAATCTACTCATCATGCTGCTACTAGCCTTATGACATTGATTTCATGGCTGAGTGATATTCCATTGTACATAAGGACCACCACTTCTTTATCCATTTTTCTCTTTCCAGGGATATTTAAGGTGTCATGAAGTGGAGGTTCTTGTCAACAGAGCAGCCCTAAACTTTGGGGTGCCTGTGTCTTGCTGATTTTTAGTTTTCCCAATTTATACGCCCATGAGTGGAAGTGCCCTATGCGCTCTAAGCTGTGTTTTTTCGATGTTTCAGGACACACCGTACACTTCTCCAGAGTGGCTGTTGGCAATTTACATCCCACCCATCAGCGTAGCAAGGCTCCCATTTCTCCATGGCCTGTCCTGCATTTCTGGTTTTGACACTTTTTTCAGCATGGCCCTTTTGACCGATGGGCAGCGAGACTTCTTTGTAGCGCTGATTTGCCTTTCCAGGTTGCTTGGTTGGCCAAAAAGGGCGTATGCGTTTTTTCCTGAATATATTCAGGAAAAAACGCATACGCCCTTTTTGGCCAAGGGCATCATTGTCGACGTTTTGCCGCTTTTCATGTGCTTTAAAGGCGATTCGAATCGACCTCCTGAAATCTGTTTCCTGCAATTCTGCCTTGCTTTCAAATCCTCTTCGTTGCCTTCCCTCAATATATTTGTGGACGAGAGTTATCATTTATAACTCTGCAGGTTTGTGAATTGCAGTGCCCCTGAGCTCCATTTTTCAACTCGCTTTTTTGGGAGCTGGCCGCAAAAGCGCAGGATTGCCTCAGGCCCTCTTCTGGTTCCGGGCGGCAGGCTGAGCCTGTGGTTAATTCTTCTTCCTGATGGGAAAATAGAGTGACCTGTGCCTGTCCCAACACCTAGAGCTAGTCTCTCATTGGCTCCCCCTCTTCCCGTTCATCCTCAGGACAAATTGCAAGCTGTACGGAACAGGAGGTTAAAGGTGCTGGTTCTCCAAGGAGGGAGATTGCTAGTAAAGCGGCTGGAATGGCGAACCCGAGCACAAGGAGATGAGAAATGAGGTGCGTTTTAGAAAGCTTTCCCGATCACATGGTGTACCACCTTCTGGGTTTCTCATGCATGTTTTCGATGTAGGAAGATGCCCTTGAACCTGGAGATTTGGGACCCATGGGATGGGTAACAGGCAGTATTACTTTAAAGGCTCTGCGTTTGCTCCCCCAAACTCACCAAACCTCTCAGCCCCGAGAGTGTCCACCCTTATGTCTCATCCAGCTGTGGGTCTAGATATGGTCAATCCAGGTTGCATCACAGCCCCTGAACGAATTTTGTAAGAATTTCTCTCTCTTTCACTGTCTTTGTTTCACGGGCTTTTAAAAGTAATTTATTTTTATAATGGGGTTTAGCTGCTTTTCACGGCTGTGTTTATGCCGCTTTACACCCACTTGACTCACTTCCAGAGAGATATCAATACATAGGTTTTAAGATTCTTACTAGTCAGATATATTCTTGTGCGGTGAATAGGGGGTGTTGAGTCCAGTTCACTGAGCAAGGAGTAGGTCTTTCTATTACATATTGGGTTTATGGAACGGTAGCTGAGCTAATTTGAAACCCTTGTTTTATTCATCACCCCACCTCACCTTTCCCGTTAAGCAGCCATAGTGTGTCTTCTAAACGTGTGACTCTGTTCTGTTTTGTAATTCAGTTCAAGTGTAGCGGTTTTTACATTCCCTCTATAACTGATAGCTTATGATAAGTGTCTTTTTCTGTGTGACTTATTTCACTTAGAATCGTCGTGCCTAAATCTACTCATCATGCTGCTACTAGCCTTATGACATTGATTTCATGGCTGAGTGATATTCCATTGTACATAAGGACCACCACTTCTTTATCCATTTTTCTCTTTCCAGGGATATTTAAGGTGTCATGAAGTGGAGGTTCTTGTCAACAGAGCAGCCCTAAACTTTGGGGTGCCTGTGTCTTGCTGATTTTTAGTTTTCCCAATTTATACGCCCATGAGTGGAAGTGCCCTATGCGCTCTAAGCTGTGTTTTTTCGATGTTTCAGGACACACCGTACACTTCTCCAGAGTGGCTGTTGGCAATTTACATCCCGCCCATCAGCATAGCAAGGCTCCCATTTCTCCATGGCCTGTCCTGCATTTCTGGTTTTGACACTTTTTTCAGCATGGCCCTTTTGACCGATGGGCAGCGAGACTTCTTTGTAGCGCTGATTTGCCTTTCCAGGTTGCTTGGTTGGCCAAAAAGGGCGTATGCGTTTTTTCCTGAATATATTCAGGAAAAAACGCATACGCCCTTTTTGGCCAAGGGCATCATTGTCGACGTTTTGCCGCTTTTCATGTGCTTTAAAGGCGATTCGAATCGACCTCCTGAAATCTGTTTCCTGCAATTCTGCCTTGCTTTCAAATCCTCTTCGTTGCCTTCCCTCAATATATTTGTGGACGAGAGTTATCATTTATAACTCTGCAGGTTTGTGAATTGCAGTGCCCCTGAGCTCCATTTTTCAACTCGCTTTTTTGGGAGCTGGCCGCAAAAGCGCAGGATTGCCTCAGGCCCTCTTCTGGTTCCGGGCGGCAGGCTGAGCCTGTGGTTAATTCTTCTTCCTGATGGGAAAATAGAGTGACCTGTGCCTGTCCCAACACCTAGAGCTAGTCTCTCATTGGCTCCCCCTCTTCCCGTTCATCCTCAGGACAAATTGCAAGCTCTACGGAACAGGAGGTTAAAGGTGCTGGTTCTCCAAGGAGGGAGATTGCTAGTAAAGCGGCTGGAATGGCGAACCCGAGCACAAGGAGATGAGAAATGAGGTGCGTTTTAGAAAGCTTTCCCGATCACATGGTGTACCACCTTCTGGGTTTCTCATGCATGTTTTCGATGTAGGAAGATGCCCTTGAACCTGGAGATTTGGGACCCATGGGATGGGTAACAGGCAGTATTACTTTAAAGGCTCTGCGTTTGCTCCCCCAAACTCACCAAACCTCTCAGCCCCGAGAGTGTCCACCCTTATGTCTCATCCAGCTGTGGGTCTAGATATGGTCAATCCAGGTTGCATCACAGCCCCTGAACGAATTTTGTAAGAATTTCTCTCTCTTTCACTGTCTTTGTTTCACGGGCTTTTAAAAGTAATTTATTTTTATAATGGGGTTTAGCTGCTTTTCACGGCTGTGTTTATGCCGCTTTACACCCACTTGACTCACTTCCAGAGAGATATCAATACATAGGTTTTAAGATTCTTACTAGTCAGATATATTCTTGTGCGGTGAATAGGGGGTGTTGAGTCCAGTTCACTGAGCAAGGAGTAGGTCTTTCTATTACATATTGGGTTTATGGAACGGTAGCTGAGCTAATTTGAAACCCTTGTTTTATTCATCACCCCACCTCACCTTTCCCGTTAAGCAGCCATAGTGTGTCTTCTAAACGTGTGACTCTGTTCTGTTTTGTAATTCAGTTCAAGTGTAGCGGTTTTTACATTCCCTCTATAACTGATAGCTTATGATAAGTGTCTTTTTCTGTGTGACTTATTTCACTTAGAATCGTCGTGCCTAAATCTACTCATCATGCTGCTACTAGCCTTATGACATTGATTTCATGGCTGAGTGATATTCCATTGTACATAAGGACCACCACTTCTTTATCCATTTTTCTCTTTCCAGGGATATTTAAGGTGTCATGAAGTGGAGGTTCTTGTCAACAGAGCAGCCCTAAACTTTGGGGTGCCTGTGTCTTGCTGATTTTTAGTTTTCCCAATTTATACGCCCATGAGTGGAAGTGCCCTATGCGCTCTAAGCTGTGTTTTTTCGATGTTTCAGGACACACCGTACACTTCTCCAGAGTGGCTGTTGGCAATTTACATCCCGCCCATCAGCATAGCAAGGCTCCCATTTCTCCATGGCCTGTCCTGCATTTCTGGTTTTGACACTTTTTTCAGCATGGCCCTTTTGACCGATGGGCAGCGAGACTTCTTTGTAGCGCTGATTTGCCTTTCCAGGTTGCTTGGTTGGCCAAAAAGGGCGTATGCGTTTTTTCCTGAATATATTCAGGAAAAAACGCATACGCCCTTTTTGGCCAAGGGCATCATTGTCGACGTTTTGCCGCTTTTCATGTGCTTTAAAGGCGATTCGAATCGACCTCCTGAAATCTGTTTCCTGCAATTCTGCCTTGCTTTCAAATCCTCTTCGTTGCCTTCCCTCAATATATTTGTGGACGAGAGTTATCATTTATAACTCTGCAGGTTTGTGAATTGCAGTGCCCCTGAGCTCCATTTTTCAACTCGCTTTTTTGGGAGCTGGCCGCAAAAGCGCAGGATTGCCTCAGGCCCTCTTCTGGTTCCGGGCGGCAGGCTGAGCCTGTGGTTAATTCTTCTTCCTGATGGGAAAATAGAGTGACCTGTGCCTGTCCCAACACCTAGAGCTAGTCTCTCATTGGCTCCCCCTCTTCCCGTTTATCCTCAGGACAAATTGCAAGCTGTACAGAACAGGAGGTTAAAGGTGCTGATTCTCCAAGGAGGGAGATTGCTAGTAAAGCGGCTGGAATGGCGAACCCGAGCACAAGGAGTTGAGAAATGAGGTGCGTTTTAGAAAGCTTTCCCGATCACATGGTGTACCACCTTCTGGGTTTCTCATGCATGTTTTCGATGTAGGAAGATGCCCTTGAACCTGGAGATTTGGGACCCATGGGATGGGTAACAGGCAGTATTACTTTAAAGGCTCTGCGTTTGCTCCCCCAAACTCACCAAACCTCTCAGCCCCGAGAGTGTCCACCCTTATGTCTCATCCAGCTGTGGGTCTAGATATGGTCAATCCAGGTTGCATCACAGCCCCTGAACGAATTTTGTAAGAATTTCTCTCTCTTTCACTGTCTTTGTTTCACGGGCTTTTAAAAGTAATTTATTTTTATAATGGGGTTTAGCTGCTTTTCACGGCTGTGTTTATGCCGCTTTACACCCACTTGACTCACTTCCAGAGAGATATCAATACATAGGTTTTAAGATTCTTACTAGTCAGATATATTCTTGTGCGGTGAATAGGGGGTGTTGAGTCCAGTTCACTGAGCAAGGAGTAGGTCTTTCTATTACATATTGGGTTTATGGAACGGTAGCTGAGCTAATTTGAAACCCTTGTTTTATTCATCACCCCACCTCACCTTTCCCGTTAAGCAGCCATAGTGTGTCTTCTAAACGTGTGACTCTGTTCTGTTTTGTAATTCAGTTCAAGTGTAGCGGTTTTTACATTCCCTCTATAACTGATAGCTTATGATAAGTGTCTTTTTCTGTGTGACTTATTTCACTTAGAATCGTCGTGCCTAAATCTACTCATCATGCTGCTACTAGCCTTATGACATTGATTTCATGGCTGAGTGATATTCCATTGTACATAAGGACCACCACTTCTTTATCCATTTTTCTCTTTCCAGGGATATTTAAGGTGTCATGAAGTGGAGGTTCTTGTCAACAGAGCAGCCCTAAACTTTGGGGTGCCTGTGTCTTGCTGATTTTTAGTTTTCCCAATTTATACGCCCATGAGTGGAAGTGCCCTATGCGCTCTAAGCTGTGTTTTTTCGATGTTTCAGGACACACCGTACACTTCTCCAGAGTGGCTGTTGGCAATTTACATCCCACCCATCAGCGTAGCAAGGCTCCCATTTCTCCATGGCCTGTCCTGCATTTCTGGTTTTGACACTTTTTTCAGCATGGCCCTTTTGACCGATGGGCAGCGAGACTTCTTTGTAGCGCTGATTTGCCTTTCCAGGTTGCTTGGTTGGCCAAAAAGGGCGTATGCGTTTTTTCCTGAATATATTCAGGAAAAAACGCATACGCCCTTTTTGGCCAAGGGCATCATTGTCGACGTTTTGCCGCTTTTCATGTGCTTTAAAGGCGATTCGAATCGACCTCCTGAAATCTGTTTCCTGCAATTCTGCCTTGCTTTCAAATCCTCTTCGTTGCCTTCCCTCAATATATTTGTGGACGAGAGTTATCATTTATAACTCTGCAGGTTTGTGAATTGCAGTGCCCCTGAGCTCCATTTTTCAACTCGCTTTTTTGGGAGCTGGCCGCAAAAGCGCAGGATTGCCTCAGGCCCTCTTCTGGTTCCGGGCGGCAGGCTGAGCCTGTGGTTAATTCTTCTTCCTGATGGGAAAATAGAGTGACCTGTGCCTGTCCCAACACCTAGAGCTAGTCTCTCATTGGCTCCCCCTCTTCCCGTTCATCCTCAGGACAAATTGCAAGCTCTACGGAACAGGAGGTTAAAGGTGCTGATTCTCCAAGGAGGGAGATTGCTAGTAAAGCGGCTGGAATGGCGAACCCGAGCACAAGGAGATGAGAAATGAGGTGCGTTTTAGAAAGCTTTCCCGATCACATGGTGTACCACCTTCTGGGTTTCTCATGCATGTTTTCGATGTAGGAAGATGCCCTTGAACCTGGAGATTTGGGACCCATGGGATGGGTAACAGGCAGTATTACTTTAAAGGCTCTGCGTTTGCTCCCCCAAACTCACCAAACCTCTCAGCCCCGAGAGTGTCCACCCTTATGTCTCATCCAGCTGTGGGTCTAGATATGGTCAATCCAGGTTGCATCACAGCCCCTGAACGAATTTTGTAAGAATTTCTCTCTCTTTCACTGTCTTTGTTTCACGGGCTTTTAAAAGTAATTTATTTTTATAATGGGGTTTAGCTGCTTTTCACGGCTGTGTTTATGCCGCTTTACACCCACTTGACTCACTTCCAGAGAGATATCAATACATAGGTTTTAAGATTCTTACTAGTCAGATATATTCTTGTGCGGTGAATAGGGGGTGTTGAGTCCAGTTCACTGAGCAAGGAGTAGGTCTTTCTATTACATATTGGGTTTATGGAACGGTAGCTGAGCTCATTTGAAACCCTTGTTTTATTCATCACCCCACCTCACCTTTCCCGTTAAGCAGCCATAGTGTGTCTTCTAAACGTGTGACTCTGTTCTGTTTTGTAATTCAGTTCAAGTGTAGCGGTTTTTACATTCCCTCTATAACTGATAGCTTATGATAAGTGTCTTTTTCTGTGTGACTTATTTCACTTAGAATCGTCGTGCCTAAATCTACTCATCATGCTGCTACTAGCCTTATGACATTGATTTCATGGCTGAGTGATATTCCATTGTACATAAGGACCACCACTTCTTTATCCATTTTTCTCTTTCCAGGGATATTTAAGGTGTCATGAAGTGGAGGTTCTTGTCAACAGAGCAGCCCTAAACTTTGGGGTGCCTGTGTCTTGCTGATTTTTAGTTTTCCCAATTTATACGCCCATGAGTGGAAGTGCCCTATGCGCTCTAAGCTGTGTTTTTTCGATGTTTCAGGACACACCGTACACTTCTCCAGAGTGGCTGTTGGCAATTTACATCCCGCCCATCAGCATAGCAAGGCTCCCATTTCTCCATGGCCTGTCCTGCATTTCTGGTTTTGACACTTTTTTCAGCATGGCCCTTTTGACCGATGGGCAGCGAGACTTCTTTGTAGCGCTGATTTGCCTTTCCAGGTTGCTTGGTTGGCCAAAAAGGGCGTATGCGTTTTTTCCTGAATATATTCAGGAAAAAACGCATACGCCCTTTTTGGCCAAGGGCATCATTGTCGACGTTTTGCCGCTTTTCATGTGCTTTAAAGGCGATTCGAATCGACCTCCTGAAATCTGTTTCCTGCAATTCTGCCTTGCTTTCAAATCCTCTTCGTTGCCTTCCCTCAATATATTTGTGGACGAGAGTTATCATTTATAACTCTGCAGGTTTGTGAATTGCAGTGCCCCTGAGCTCCATTTTTCAACTCGCTTTTTTGGGAGCTGGCCGCAAAAGCGCAGGATTGCCTCAGGCCCTCTTCTGGTTCCGGGCGGCAGGCTGAGCCTGTGGTTAATTCTTCTTCCTGATGGGAAAATAGAGTGACCTGTGCCTGTCCCAACACCTAGAGCTAGTCTCTCATTGGCTCCCCCTCTTCCCGTTTATCCTCAGGACAAATTGCAAGCTGTACAGAACAGGAGGTTAAAGGTGCTGATTCTCCAAGGAGGGAGATTGCTAGTAAAGCGGCTGGAATGGCGAACCCGAGCACAAGGAGTTGAGAAATGAGGTGCGTTTTAGAAAGCTTTCCCGATCACATGGTGTACCACCTTCTGGGTTTCTCATGCATGTTTTCGATGTAGGAAGATGCCCTTGAACCTGGAGATTTGGGACCCATGGGATGGGTAACAGGCAGTATTACTTTAAAGGCTCTGCGTTTGCTCCCCCAAACTCACCAAACCTCTCAGCCCCGAGAGTGTCCACCCTTATGTCTCATCCAGCTGTGGGTCTAGATATGGTCAATCCAGGTTGCATCACAGCCCCTGAACGAATTTTGTAAGAATTTCTCTCTCTTTCACTGTCTTTGTTTCACGGGCTTTTAAAAGTAATTTATTTTTATAATGGGGTTTAGCTGCTTTTCACGGCTGTGTTTATGCCGCTTTACACCCACTTGACTCACTTCCAGAGAGATATCAATACATAGGTTTTAAGATTCTTACTAGTCAGATATATTCTTGTGCGGTGAATAGGGGGTGTTGAGTCCAGTTCACTGAGCAAGGAGTAGGTCTTTCTATTACATATTGGGTTTATGGAACGGTAGCTGAGCTCATTTGAAACCCTTGTTTTATTCATCACCCCACCTCACCTTTCCCGTTAAGCAGCCATAGTGTGTCTTCTAAACGTGTGACTCTGTTCTGTTTTATAATTCAGTTCAAGTGTAGCGGTTTTTACATTCCCTCTATAACTGATAGCTTATGATAAGTGTCTTTTTCTGTGTGACTTATTTCACTTAGAATCGTCGTGCCTAAATCTACTCATCATGCTGCTACTAGCCTTATGACATTGATTTCATGGCTGAGTGATATTCCATTGTACATAAGGACCACCACTTCTTTATCCATTTTTCTCTTTCCAGGGATATTTAAGGTGTCATGAAGTGGAGGTTCTTGTCAACAGAGCAGCCCTAAACTTTGGGGTGCCTGTGTCTTGCTGATTTTTAGTTTTCCCAATTTATACGCCCATGAGTGGAAGTGCCCTATGCGCTCTAAGCTGTGTTTTTTCGATGTTTCAGGACACACCGTACACTTCTCCAGAGTGGCTGTTGGCAATTTACATCCCACCCATCAGCGTAGCAAGGCTCCCATTTCTCCATGGCCTGTCCTGCATTTCTGGTTTTGACACTTTTTTCAGCATGGCCCTTTTGACCGATGGGCAGCGAGACTTCTTTGTAGCGCTGATTTGCCTTTCCAGGTTGCTTGGTTGGCCAAAAAGGGCGTATGCGTTTTTTCCTGAATATATTCAGGAAAAAACGCATACGCCCTTTTTGGCCAAGGGCATCATTGTCGACGTTTTGCCGCTTTTCATGTGCTTTAAAGGCGATTCGAATCGACCTCCTGAAATCTGTTTCCTGCAATTCTGCCTTGCTTTCAAATCCTCTTCGTTGCCTTCCCTCAATATATTTGTGGACGAGAGTTATCATTTATAACTCTGCAGGTTTGTGAATTGCAGTGCCCCTGAGCTCCATTTTTCAACTCGCTTTTTTGGGAGCTGGCCGCAAAAGCGCAGGATTGCCTCAGGCCCTCTTCTGGTTCCGGGCGGCAGGCTGAGCCTGTGGTTAATTCTTCTTCCTGATGGGAAAATAGAGTGACCTGTGCCTGTCCCAACACCTAGAGCTAGTCTCTCATTGGCTCCCCCTCTTCCCGTTCATCCTCAGGACAAATTGCAAGCTGTACGGAACAGGAGGTTAAAGGTGCTGGTTCTCCAAGGAGGGAGATTGCTAGTAAAGCGGCTGGAATGGCGAACCCGAGCACAAGGAGATGAGAAATGAGGTGCGTTTTAGAAAGCTTTCCCGATCACATGGTGTACCACCTTCTGGGTTTCTCATGCATGTTTTCGATGTAGGAAGATGCCCTTGAACCTGGAGATTTGGGACCCATGGGATGGGTAACAGGCAGTATTACTTTAAAGGCTCTGCGTTTGCTCCCCCAAACTCACCAAACCTCTCAGCCCCGAGAGTGTCCACCCTTATGTCTCATCCAGCTGTGGGTCTAGATATGGTCAATCCAGGTTGCATCACAGCCCCTGAACGAATTTTGTAAGAATTTCTCTCTCTTTCACTGTCTTTGTTTCACGGGCTTTTAAAAGTAATTTATTTTTATAATGGGGTTTAGCTGCTTTTCACGGCTGTGTTTATGCCGCTTTACACCCACTTGACTCACTTCCAGAGAGATATCAATACATAGGTTTTAAGATTCTTACTAGTCAGATATATTCTTGTGCGGTGAATAGGGGGTGTTGAGTCCAGTTCACTGAGCAAGGAGTAGGTCTTTCTATTACATATTGGGTTTATGGAACGGTAGCTGAGCTCATTTGAAACCCTTGTTTTATTCATCACCCCACCTCACCTTTCCCGTTAAGCAGCCATAGTGTCTCTTCTAAACGTGTGACTCTGTTCTGTTTTGTAATTCAGTTCAAGTGTAGCGGTTTTTACATTCCCTCTATAACTGATAGCTTATGATAAGTGTCTTTTTCTGTGTGACTTATTTCACTTAGAATCGTCGTGCCTACATCTACTCAACATGCTGCTACTAGCCTTATGACATTGATTTCATGGCTGAGTGATATTCCATTGTACATAAGGACCACCACTTCTTTATCCATTTTTCTCTTTCCAGGGATATTTAAGGTGTCATGAAGTGGAGGTTCTTGTCAACAGAGCAGCCCTAAACTTTGGGGTGCCTGTGTCTTGCTGATTTTTAGTTTTCCCAATTTATACGCCCATGAGTGGAAGTGCCCTATGCGCTCTAAGCTGTGTTTTTTCGATGTTTCAGGACACACCGTACACTTCTCCAGAGTGGCTGTTGGCAATTTACATCCCGCCCATCAGCATAGCAAGGCTCCCATTTCTCCATGGCCTGTCCTGCATTTCTGGTTTTGACACTTTTTTCAGCATGGCCCTTTTGACCGATGGGCAGCGAGACTTCTTTGTAGCGCTGATTTGCCTTTCCAGGTTGCTTGGTTGGCCAAAAAGGGCGTATGCGTTTTTTCCTGAATATATTCAGGAAAAAACGCATACGCCCTTTTTGGCCAAGGGCATCATTGTCGACGTTTTGCCGCTTTTCATGTGCTTTAAAGGCGATTCGAATCGACCTCCTGAAATCTGTTTCCTGCAATTCTGCCTTGCTTTCAAATCCTCTTCGTTGCCTTCCCTCAATATATTTGTGGACGAGAGTTATCATTTATAACTCTGCAGGTTTGTGAATTGCAGTGCCCCTGAGCTCCATTTTTCAACTCGCTTTTTTGGGAGCTGGCCGCAAAAGCGCAGGATTGCCTCAGGCCCTCTTCTGGTTCCGGGCGGCAGGCTGAGCCTGTGGTTAATTCTTCTTCCTGATGGGAAAATAGAGTGACCTGTGCCTGTCCCAACACCTAGAGCTAGTCTCTCATTGGCTCCCCCTCTTCCCGTTTATCCTCAGGACAAATTGCAAGCTGTACAGAACAGGAGGTTAAAGGTGCTGATTCTCCAAGGAGGGAGATTGCTAGTAAAGCGGCTGGAATGGCGAACCCGAGCACAAGGAGTTGAGAAATGAGGTGCGTTTTAGAAAGCTTTCCCGATCACATGGTGTACCACCTTCTGGGTTTCTCATGCATGTTTTCGATGTAGGAAGATGCCCTTGAACCTGGAGATTTGGGACCCATGGGATGGGTAACAGGCAGTATTACTTTAAAGGCTCTGCGTTTGCTCCCCCAAACTCACCAAACCTCTCAGCCCCGAGAGTGTCCACCCTTATGTCTCATCCAGCTGTGGGTCTAGATATGGTCAATCCAGGTTGCATCACAGCCCCTGAACGAATTTTGTAAGAATTTCTCTCTCTTTCACTGTCTTTGTTTCACGGGCTTTTAAAAGTAATTTATTTTTATAATGGGGTTTAGCTGCTTTTCACGGCTGTGTTTATGCCGCTTTACACCCACTTGACTCACTTCCAGAGAGATATCAATACATAGGTTTTAAGATTCTTACTAGTCAAATATATTCTTGTGCGGTGAATAGGGGGTGTTGAGTCCAGTTCACTGAGCAAGGAGTAGGTCTTTCTATTACATATTGGGTTTATGGAACGGTAGCTGAGCTCATTTGAAACCCTTGTTTTATTCATCACCCCACCTCACCTTTCCCGTTAAGCAGCCATAGTGTGTCTTCTAAACGTGTGACTCTGTTCTGTTTTGTAATTCAGTTCAAGTGTAGCGGTTTTTACATTCCCTCTATAACTGATAGCTTATGATAAGTGTCTTTTTCTGTGTGACTTATTTCACTTAGAATCGTCGTGCCTAAATCTACTCATCATGCTGCTACTAGCCTTATGACATTGATTTCATGGCTGAGTGATATTCCATTGTACATAAGGACCACCACTTCTTTATCCATTTTTCTCTTTCCAGGGATATTTAAGGTGTCATGAAGTGGAGGTTCTTGTCAACAGAGCAGCCCTAAACTTTGGGGTGCCTGTGTCTTGCTGATTTTTAGTTTTCCCAATTTATACGCCCATGAGTGGAAGTGCCCTATGCGCTCTAAGCTGTGTTTTTCCGATGTTTCAGGACACACCGTACACTTCTCCAGAGTGGCTGTTGGCAATTTACATCCCACCCATCAGCGTAGCAAGGCTCCCATTTCTCCATGGCCTGTCCTGCATTTCTGGTTTTGACACTTTTTTCAGCATGGCCCTTTTGACCGATGGGCAGCGAGACTTCTTTGTAGCGCTGATTTGCCTTTCCAGGTTGCTTGGTTGGCCAAAAAGGGCGTATGCGTTTTTTCCTGAATATATTCAGGAAAAAACGCATACGCCCTTTTTGGCCAAGGGCATCATTTTCGACGTTTTGCCGCTTTTCATGTGCTTTAAAGGCGATTCGAATCGACCTCCTGAAATCTGTTTCCTGCAATTCTGCCTTGCTTTCAAATCTTCTTCGTTGCCTTCCCTCAATATATTTGTGGACGAGAGTTATCATTTATGACTCTGCAGGTTTGTGAATTGCAGTGCCCCTGAGCTCCATTTTTCAACTCGCTTTTTTGGGAGCTGGCCGCAAAAGCGCAGGATTGCCTCAGGCCCTCTTCTGGTTCCGGGCGGCAGGCTGAGCCTGTGGTTAATTCTTCTTCCTGATGGGAAAATAGAGTGACCTGTGCCTGTCCCAACACCTAGAGCTAGTCTCTCATTGGCTCCCCCTCTTCCCGTTCATCCTCAGGACAAATTGCAAGCTCTACGGAACAGGAGGTTAAAGGTGCTGGTTCTCCAAGGAGGGAGATTGCTAGTAAAGCGGCTGGAATGGCGAACCCGAGCACAAGGAGATGAGAAATGAGGTGCGTTTTAGAAAGCTTTCCCGATCACATGGTGTACCACCTTCTGGGTTTCTCATGCATGTTTTCGATGTAGGAAGATGCCCTTGAACCTGGAGATTTGGGACCCATGGGATGGGTAACAGGCAGTATTACTTTAAAGGCTCTGCGTTTGCTCCCCCAAACTCACCAAACCTCTCAGCCCCGAGAGTGTCCACCCTTATGTCTCATCCAGCTGTGGGTCTAGATATGGTCAATCCAGGTTGCATCACAGCCCCTGAACGAATTTTGTAAGAATTTCTCTCTCTTTCACTGTCTTTGTTTCACGGGCTTTTAAAAGTAATTTATTTTTATAATGGGGTTTAGCTGCTTTTCACGGCTGTGTTTATGCCGCTTTACACCCACTTGACTCACTTCCAGAGAGATATCAATACATAGGTTTTAAGATTCTTACTAGTCAGATATATTCTTGTGCGGTGAATAGGGGGTGTTGAGTCCAGTTCACTGAGCAAGGAGTAGGTCTTTCTATTACATATTGGGTTTATGGAACGGTAGCTGAGCTCATTTGAAACCCTTGTTTTATTCATCACCCCACCTCACCTTTCCCGTTAAGCAGCCATAGTGTGTCTTCTAAACGTGTGACTCTGTTCTGTTTTGTAATTCAGTTCAAGTGTAGCGGTTTTTACATTCCCTCTATAACTGATAGCTTATGATAAGTGTCTTTTTCTGTGTGACTTATTTCACTTAGAATCGTCGTGCCTACATCTACTCATCATGCTGCTACTAGCCTTATGACATTGATTTCATGGCTGAGTGATATTCCATTGTACATAAGGACCACCACTTCTTTATCCATTTTTCTCTTTCCAGGGATATTTAAGGTGTCATGAAGTGGAGGTTCTTGTCAACAGAGCAGCCCTAAACTTTGGGGTGCCTGTGTCTTGCTGGTTTTTAGTTTTCCCAATTTATACGCCCATGAGTGGAAGTGCCCTATGCGCTCTAAGCTGTGTTTTTTCGATGTTTCAGGACACACCGTACACTTCTCCAGAGTGGCTGTTGGCAATTTACATCCCGCCCATCAGCGTAGCAAGGCTCCCATTTCTCCATTGCCTGTCCTGCATTTCTGGTTTTGACACTTTTTTCAGCATGGCCCTTTTGACCGATGGGCAGCGAGACTTCTTTGTAGCGCTGATTTGCCTTTCCAGGTTGCTTGGTTGGCCAAAAAGGGCGTATGCGTTTTTTCCTGAATATATTCAGGAAAAAACGCATACGCCCTTTTTGGCCAAGGGCATCATTGTCGACGTTTTGCCGCTTTTCATGTGCTTTACAGGCGATTCGAATCGACCTCCTGAAATCTGTTTCCTGCAATTCTGCCTTGCTTTCAAATCCTCTCCGTTGCCTTCCCTCAATATATTTGTGGACGAGAGTTATCATTTATAACTCTGCAGGTTTGTGAATTGCAGTGCCCCTGAGCTCCATTTTTCAACTCGCTTTTTTGGGAGCTGGCCGCAAAAGCGCAGGATTGCCTCAGGCCCTCTTCTGGTTCCGGGCGGCAGGCTGAGCCTGTGGTTAATTCTTCTTCCTGATGGGAAAATAGAGTGACCTGTGCCTGTCCCAACACCTAGAGCTAGTCTCTCATTGGCTCCCCCTCTTCCCGTTCATCCTCAGGACAAATTGCAAGCTGTACGGAACAGGAGGTTAAAGGTGCTGGTTCTCCAAGGAGGGAGATTGCTAGTAAAGCGGCTGGAATGGCGAACCCGAGCACAAGGAGTTGAGAAATGAGGTGCGTTTTAGAAAGCTTTCCCGATCACATGGTGTACCACCTTCTGGGTTTCTCATGCATGTTTTCGATGTAGGAAGATGCCCTTGAACCTGGAGATTTGGGACCCATGGGATGGGTAACAGGCAGTATTACTTTAAAGGCTCTGCGTTTGCTCCCCCAAACTCACCAAACCTCTCAGCCCCGAGAGTGTCCACCCTTATGTCTCATCCAGCTGTGGGTCTAGATATGGTCAATCCAGGTTGCATCACAGCCCCTGAACGAATTTTGTAAGAATTTCTCTCTCTTTCACTGTCTTTGTTTCACGGGCTTTTAAAAGTAATTTATTTTTATAATGGGGTTTAGCTGCTTTTCACGGCTGTGTTTATGCCGCTTTACACCCACTTGACTCACTTCCAGAGAGATATCAATACATAGGTTTTAAGATTCTTACTAGTCAAATATATTCTTGTGCGGTGAATAGGGGGTGTTGAGTCCAGTTCACTGAGCAAGGAGTAGGTCTTTCTATTACATATTGGGTTTATGGAACGGTAGCTGAGCTCATTTGAAACCCTTGTTTTATTCATCACCCCACCTCACCTTTCCCGTTAAGCAGCCATAGTGTGTCTTCTAAACGTGTGACTCTGTTCTGTTTTGTAATTCAGTTCAAGTGTAGCGGTTTTTACATTCCCTCTATAACTGATAGCTTATGATAAGTGTCTTTTTCTGTGTGACTTATTTCACTTAGAATCGTCGTGCCTAAATCTACTCATCATGCTGCTACTAGCCTTATGACATTGATTTCATGGCTGAGTGATATTCCATTGTACATAAGGACCACCACTTCTTTATCCATTTTTCTCTTTCCAGGGATATTTAAGGTGTCATGAAGTGGAGGTTCTTGTCAACAGAGCAGCCCTAAACTTTGGGGTGCCTGTGTCTTGCTGATTTTTAGTTTTCCCAATTTATACGCCCATGAGTGGAAGTGCCCTATGCGCTCTAAGCTGTGTTTTTTCGATGTTTCAGGACACACCGTACACTTCTCCAGAGTGGCTGTTGGCAATTTACATCCCGCCCATCAGCGTAGCAAGGCTCCCATTTCTCCATGGCCTGTCCTGCATTTCTGGTTTTGACACTTTTTTCAGCATGGCCCTTTTGACCGATGGGCAGCGAGACTTCTTTGTAGCGCTGATTTGCCTTTCCAGGTTGCTTGGTTGGCCAAAAAGGGCGTATGCGTTTTTTCCTGAATATATTCAGGAAAAAACGCATACGCCCTTTTTGGCCAAGGGCATCATTGTCGACGTTTTGCCGCTTTTCATGTGCTTTAAAGGCGATTCGAATCGACCTCCTGAAATCTGTTTCCTGCAATTCTGCCTTGCTTTCAAATCCTCTTCGTTGCCTTCCCTCAATATATTTGTGGACGAGAGTTATCATTTATAACTCTGCAGGTTTGTGAATTGCAGTGCCCCTGAGCTCCATTTTTCAACTTGCTTTTTTGGGAGCTGGCCGCAAAAGCACAGGATTGCCTCAGGCCCTCTTCTGGTTCCAGGCGGCAGGCTGAGCCTGTGGTTAATTCTTCTTCCTGATGGGAAAATAGAGTGACCTGTGCCTGTCCCAACACCTAGAGCTAGTCTCTCATTGGCTCCCCCTCTTCCCGTTCATCCTCAGGACAAATTGCAAGCTGTACGGAACAGGAGGTTAAAGGTGCTGGTTCTCCAAGGAGGGAGATTGCTAGTAAAGCGGCTGGAATGGCGAACCCGAGCACAAGGAGATGAGAAATGAGGTGCGTTTTAGAAAGCTTTCCCGATCACATGGTGTACCACCTTCTGGGTTTCTCATGCATGTTTTCGATGTAGGAAGATGCCCTTGAACCTGGAGATTTGGGACCCATGGGATGGGTAACAGGCAGTATTACTTTAAAGGCTCTGCGTTTGCTCCCCCAAACTCACCAAACCTCTCAGCCCCGAGAGTGTCCACCCTTATGTCTCATCCAGCTGTGGGTCTAGATATGGTCAATCCAGGTTGCATCACAGCCCCTGAACGAATTTTGTAAGAATTTCTCTCTCTTTCACTGTCTTTGTTTCACGGGCTTTTAAAAGTAATTTATTTTTATAATGGGGTTTAGCTGCTTTTCACGGCTGTGTTTATGCCGCTTTACACCCACTTGACTCACTTCCAGAAAGATATCAATACATAAGTTTTAAGATTCTTACTAGTCAGATATATTCTTGTGCGGTGAATAGGGGGTGTTGAGTCCAGTTCACTGAGCAAGGAGTAGGTCTTTCTATTACATATTGGGTTTATGGAACGGTAGCTGAGCTCATTTGAAACCCTTGTTTTATTCATCACCCCACCTCACCTTTCCCGTTAAGCAGCCATAGTGTGTCTTCTAAACGTGTGACTCTGTTCTGTTTTGTAATTCAGTTCAAGTGTAGCGGTTTTTACATTCCCTCTATAACTGATAGCTTATGATAAGTGTCTTTTTCTGTGTGACTTATTTCACTTAGAATCGTCGTGCCTAAATCTACTCATCATGCTGCTACTAGCCTTATGACATTGATTTCATGGCTGAGTGATATTCCATTGTACATAAGGACCACCACTTCTTTATCCATTTTTCTCTTTCCAGGGATATTTAAGGTGTCATGAAGTGGAGGTTCTTGTCAACAGAGCAGCCCTAAACTTTGGGGTGCCTGTGTCTT
The DNA here is from genome assembly GCF_028023285.1 of Balaenoptera ricei. Classification (NCBI taxonomy): domain Eukaryota; kingdom Metazoa; phylum Chordata; class Mammalia; order Artiodactyla; family Balaenopteridae; genus Balaenoptera; species Balaenoptera ricei. The sequence goes on from NW_026777571.1 coordinate 108,545, forward strand.
GCTGATTTTTAGTTTTCCCAATTTATACGCCCATGAGTGGAAGTGCCCTATGCGCTCTAAGCTGTGTTTTTTCGATGTTTCAGGACACACCGTACACTTCTCCAGAGTGGCTGTTGGCAATTTACATCCCGCCCATCAGCGTAGCAAGGCTCCCATTTCTCCATGGCCTGTCCTGCATTTCTGGTTTTGACACTTTTTTCAGCATGGCCCTTTTGACCGATGGGCAGCGAGACTTCTTTGTAGCGCTGATTTGCCTTTCCAGGTTGCTTGGTTGGCCAAAAAGGGCGTATGCGTTTTTTCCTGAATATATTCAGGAAAAAACGCATACGCCCTTTTTGGCCAAGGGCATCATTGTCGACATTTTGCCGCTTTTCGTGTGCTTTAAAGGTGATTCGAATCGACCTCCTGAAATCTGTTTCCTGCAATTCTGCCTTGCTTTCAAATCCTCTTCGTTGCCTTCCCTCAATATATTTGTGGACGAGAGTTATCATTTATAACTCTGCAGGTTTGTGAATTGCAGTGCCCCTGAGCTCCATTTTTCAACTCGCTTTTTTGGGAGCTGGCCGCAAAAGCGCAGGATTGCCTCAGGCCCTCTTCTGGTTCCGGGCGGCAGGCTGAGCCTGTGGTTAATTCTTCTTCCTGATGGGAAAATAGAGTGACCTGTGCCTGTCCCAACACCTAGAGCTAGTCTCTCATTGGCTCCCCCTCTTCCCGTTCATCCTCAGGACAAATTGCAAGCTGTACGGAACAGGAGGTTAAAGGTGCTGGTTCTCCAAGGAGGGAGATTGCTAGTAAAGCGGCTGGAATGGCGAACCCGAGCACAAGGAGTTGAGAAATGAGGTGCGTTTTAGAAAGCTTTCCCGATCACATGGTGTACCACCTTCTGGGTTTCTCATGCATGTTTTCGATGTAGGAAGATGCCCTTGAACCTGGAGATTTGGGACCCATGGGATGGGTAACAGGCAGTATTACTTTAAAGGCTCTGCGTTTGCTCCCCCAAACTCACCAAACCTCTCAGCCCCGAGAGTGTCCACCCTTATGTCTCATCCAGCTGTGGGTCTAGATATGGTCAATCCAGGTTGCATCACAGCCCCTGAACGAATTTTGTAAGAATTTCTCTCTCTTTCACTGTCTTTGTTTCACGGGCTTTTAAAAGTAATTTATTTTTATAATGGGGTTTAGCTGCTTTTCACGGCTGTGTTTATGCCGCTTTACACCCACTTGACTCACTTCCAGAAAGATATCAATACATAAGTTTTAAGATTCTTACTAGTCAGATATATTCTTGTGCGGTGAATAGGGGGTGTTGAGTCCAGTTCACTGAGCAAGGAGTAGGTCTTTCTATTACATATTGGGTTTATGGAACGGTAGCTGAGCTCATTTGAAACCCTTGTTTTATTCATCACCCCACCTCACCTTTCCCGTTAAGCAGCCATAGTGTGTCTTCTAAACGTGTGACTCTGTTCTGTTTTGTAATTCAGTTCAAGTGTAGCGGTTTTTACATTCCCTCTATAACTGATAGCTTATGATAAGTGTCTTTTTCTGTGTGACTTATTTCACTTAGAATCGTCGTGCCTACATCTACTCATCATGCTGCTACTAGCCTTATGACATTGATTTCATGGCTGAGTGATATTCCATTGTACATAAGGACCACCACTTCTTTATCCATTTTTCTCTTTCCAGGGATATTTAAGGTGTCATGAAGTGGAGGTTCTTGTCAACAGAGCAGCCCTAAACTTTGGGGTGCCTGTGTCTTGCTGATTTTTAGTTTTCCCAATTTATACGCCCATGAGTGGAAGTGCCCTATGCGCTCTAAGCTGTGTTTTTTCGATGTTTCAGGACACACCGTACACTTCTCCAGAGTGGCTGTTGGCAATTTACATCCCGCCCATCAGCGTAGCAAGGCTCCCATTTCTCCATGGCCTGTCCTGCATTTCTGGTTTTGACACTTTTTTCAGCATGGCCCTTTTGACCGATGGGCATCGAGACTTCTTTGTAGCGCTGATTTGCCTTTCCAGGTTGCTTGGTTGGCCAAAAAGGGCGTATGCGTTTTTTCCTGAATATATTCAGGAAAAAACGCATACGCCCTTTTTGGCCAAGGGCATCATTGTCGACGTTTTGCCGCTTTTCATGTGCTTTAAAGGTGATTCGAATCGACCTCCTGAAATCTGTTTCCTGCAATTCTGCCTTGCTTTCAAATCCTCTTCGTTGCCTTCCCTCAATATATTTGTGGACGAGAGTTATCATTTATAACTCTGCAGGTTTGTGAATTGCAGTGCCCCTGAGCTCCATTTTTCAACTCGCTTTTTTGGGAGCTGGCCGCAAAAGCGCAGGATTGCCTCAGGCCCTCTTCTGGTTCCGGGCGGCAGGCTGAGCCTGTGGTTAATTCTTCTTCCTGATGGGAAAATAGAGTGACCTGTGCCTGTCCCAACACCTAGAGCTAGTCTCTCATTGGCTCCCCCTCTTCCCGTTCATCCTCAGGACAAATTGCAAGCTGTACGGAACAGGAGGTTAAAGGTGCTGGTTCTCCAAGGAGGTAGATTGCTAGTAAAGCGGCTGGAATGGCGAACCCGAGCACAAGGAGATGAGAAATGAGGTGCGTTTTAGAAAGCTTTCCCGATCACATGGTGTACCACCTTCTGGGTTTCTCATGCATGTTTTCGATGTAGGAAGATGCCCTTGAACCTGGAGATTTGGGACCCATGGGATGGGTAACAGGCAGTATTACTTTAAAGGCTCTGCGTTTGCTCCCCCAAACTCACCAAACCTCTCAGCCCCGAGAGTGTCCACCCTTATGTCTCATCCAGCTGTGGGTCTAGATATGGTCAATCCAGGTTGCATCACAGCCCCTGAACGAATTTTGTAAGAATTTCTCTCTCTTTCACTGTCTTTGTTTCACGGGCTTTTAAAAGTAATTTATTTTTATAATGGGGTTTAGCTGCTTTTCACGGCTGTGTTTATGCCGCTTTACACCCACTTGACTCACTTCCAGAGAGATATCAATACATAGGTTTTAAGATTCTTACTAGTCAGATATATTCTTGTGCGGTGAATAGGGGGTGTTGAGTCCAGTTCACTGAGCAAGGAGTAGGTCTTTCTATTACATATTGGGTTTATGGAACGGTAGCTGAGCTCATTTGAAACCCTTGTTTTATTCATCACCCCACCTCACCTTTCCCGTTAAGCAGCCATAGTGTGTCTTGTAAACGTGTGACTCTGTTCTGTTTTGTAATTCAGTTCAAGTGTAGCGGTTTTTACATTCCCTCTATAACTGATAGCTTATGATAAGTGTCTTTTTCTGTGTGACTTATTTCACTTAGAATCGTCGTGCCTAAATCTACTCATCATGCTGCTACTAGCCTTATGACATTGATTTCATGGCTGAGTGATATTCCATTGTACATAAGGACCACCACTTCTTTATCCATTTTTCTCTTTCCAGGGATATTTAAGGTGTCATGAAGTGGAGGTTCTTGTCAACAGAGCAGCCCTAAACTTTGGGGTGCCTGTGTCTTGCTGATTTTTAGTTTTCCCAATTTATACGCCCATGAGTGGAAGTGCCCTATGCGCTCTAAGCTGTGTTTTTTCGATGTTTCAGGACACACCGTACACTTCTCCAGAGTGGCTGTTGGCAATTTACATCCCGCCCATCAGCGTAGCAAGGCTCCCATTTCTCCATGGCCTGTCCTGCATTTCTGGTTTTGACACTTTTTTCAGCATGGCCCTTTTGACCGATGGGCAGCGAGACTTCTTTGTAGCGCTGATTTGCCTTTCCAGGTTGCTTGGTTGGCCAAAAAGGGCGTATGCGTTTTTTCCTGAATATATTCAGGAAAAAACGCATACGCCCTTTTTGGCCAAGGGCATCATTGTCGACGTTTTGCCGCTTTTCATGTGCTTTACAGGCGATTCGAATCGACCTCCTGAAATCTGTTTCCTGCAATTCTGCCTTGCTTTCAAATCCTCTTCGTTGCCTTCCCTCAATATATTTGTGGACGAGAGTTATCATTTATAACTCTGCAGGTTTGTGAATTGCAGTGCCCCTGAGCTCCATTTTTCAACTCGCTTTTTTGGGAGCTGGCCGCAAAAGCACAGGATTGCCTCAGGCCCTCTTCTGGTTCCGGGCGGCAGGCTGAGCCTGTGGTTAATTCTTCTTCCTGATGGGAAAATAGAGTGACCTGTGCCTGTCCCAACACCTAGAGCTAGTCTCTCATTGGCTCCCCCTCTTCCCGTTTATCCTCAGGACAAATTGCAAGCTGTACAGAACAGGAGGTTAAAGGTGCTGATTCTCCAAGGAGGGAGATTGCTAGTAAAGCGGCTGGAATGGCGAACCCGAGCACAAGGAGATGAGAAATGAGGTGCGTTTTAGAAAGCTTTCCCGATCACACGGTGTACCACCTTCTGGGTTTCTCATGCATGTTTTCGATGTAGGAAGATGCCCTTGAACCTGGAGATTTTGGACCCATGGGATGGGTAACAGGCAGTATTACTTTAAAGGCTCTGCGTTTGCTCCCCCAACCTCACCAAAGCTCTCAGCCCCTAGAGTGTCCACCCTTATGTCTCATCCAGCTGTGGGTCTAGATATGGTCAATCCAGGTTGCATCACAGAGCCTGAAAGAATTTTGTAAGAATTTCTCTCTCTTTCACTGTCTTTGTTTCATGGGCTTTTAAAAGTAATTTATTTTTATACTGGGGTTTAACTGCTTTTCACGGCTGAGTTTACGCTGCTTTATACCCACTTGACTCACTTCCAGAGAGATATCAATACATAGGTTTTAAGATTCTTACTAGTCAGATATATTCTTGTGCGGTGAATAGGGGGTGTTGAGTCCAGTTCACTGGGCAAGGAGTAGGTCTTTCTATTACATATTGGGTTTATGGAACGGTAGCTGAGCTCATTTGAAACCCTTGTTTTATTCATCACCCCACCTCACCTTTCCCGTTAAGCAGCCATAGTGTGTCTTCTAAACGTGTGACTCTGTTCTGTTTTGTAATTCAGTTCAAGTGTAGCGGTTTTTACATTCCCTCTATAACTGATAGCTTATGATAAGTGTCTTTTTCTGTGTGACTTATTTCACTTAGAATCGTCGTGCCTAAATCTACTCATCATGCTGCTACTAGCCTTATGACATTGATTTCATGGCTGAGTGATATTCCATTGTACATAAGGACCACCACTTCTTTATCCATTTTTCTCTTTCCAGGGATATTTAAGGTGTCATGAAGTGGAGGTTCTTGTCAACAGAGCAGCCCTAAACTTTGGGGTGCCTGTGTCTTGCTGATTTTTAGTTTTCCCAATTTATACGCCCATGAGTGGAAGTGCCCTATGCGCTCTAAGCTGTGTTTTTTCGATGTTTCAGGACACACCGTACACTTCTCCAGAGTGGCTGTTGGCAATTTACATCCCGCCCATCAGCGTAGCAAGGCTCCCATTTCTCCATGGCCTGTCCTGCATTTCTGGTTTTGACACTTTTTTCAGCATGGCCCTTTTGACCGATGGGCAGCGAGACTTCTTTGTAGCGCTGATTTGCCTTTCCAGGTTGCTTGGTTGGCCAAAAAGGGCGTATGCGTTTTTTCCTGAATATATTCAGGAAAAAACGCATACGCCCTTTTTGGCCAAGGGCATCATTGTCGACGTTTTGCCGCTTTTCATGTGCTTTAAAGGCGATTCGAATCGACCTCCTGAAATCTGTTTCCTGCAATTCTGCCTTGCTTTCAAATCCTCTTCGTTGCCTTCCCTCAATATATTTGTGGACGAGAGTTATCATTTATAACTCTGCAGGTTTGTGAATTGCAGTGCCCCTGAGCTCCATTTTTCAACTCGCTTTTTTGGGAGCTGGCCACAAAAGCGCAGGATTGCCTCAGGCCCTCTTCTGGTTCCGGGCGGCAGGCTGAGCCTGTGGTTAATTCTTCTTCCTGATGGGAAAATAGAGTGACCTGTGCCTGTCCCAACACCTAGAGCTAGTCTCTCATTGGCTCCCCCTCTTCCCGTTCATCCTCAGGACAAATTGCAAGCTGTACGGAACAGGAGGTTAAAGGTGCTGGTTCTCCAAGGAGGGAGATTGCTAGTAAAGCGGCTGGAATGGCGAACCCGAGCACAAGGAGATGAGAAATGAGGTGCGTTTTAGAAAGCTTTCCCGATCACATGGTGTACCACCTTCTGGGTTTCTCATGCATGTTTTCGATGTAGGAAGATGCCCTTGAACCTGGAGATTTGGGACCCATGGGATGGGTATCAGGCAGTATTACTTTAAAGGCTCTGCGTTTGCTCCCCCAAACTCACCAAACCTCTCAGCCCCGAGAGTGTCCACCCTTATGTCTCATCCAGCTGTGGGTCTAGATATGGTCAATCCAGGTTGCATCACAGCCCCTGAACGAATTTTGTAAGAATTTCTCTCTCTTTCACTGTCTTTGTTTCACGGGCTTTTAAAAGTAATTTATTTTTATAATGGGGTTTAGCTGCTTTTCACGGCTGTGTTTATGCCGCTTTACACCCACTTGACTCACTTCCAGAGAGATATCAATACATAGGTTTTAAGATTCTTACTAGTCAGATATATTCTTGTGCGGTGAATAGGGGGTGTTGAGTCCAGTTCACTGAGCAAGGAGTAGGTCTTTCTATTACATATTGGGTTTATGGAACGGTAGCTGAGCTCATTTGAAACCCTTGTTTTATTCATCACCCCACCTCACCTTTCCCGTTAAGCAGCCATAGTGTGTCTTCTAAACGTGTGACTCTGTTCTGTTTTATAATTCAGTTCAAGTGTAGCGGTTTTTACATTCCCTCTATAACTGATAGCTTATGATAAGTGTCTTTTTCTGTGTGACTTATTTCACTTAGAATCGTCGTGCCTACATCTACTCATCATGCTGCTACTAGCCTTATGACATTGATTTCATGGCTGAGTGATATTCCATTGTACATAAGGACCACCACTTCTTTATCCATTTTTCTCTTTCCAGGGATATTTAAGGTGTCACGAAGTGGAGGTTCTTGTCAACAGAGCAGCCCTAAACTTTGGGGTGCCTGTGTCTTGCTGATTTTTAGTTTTCCCAATTTATACGCCCATGAGTGGAAGTGCCCTATGCGCTCTAAGCTGTGTTTTTTCGATGTTTCAGGACACACCGTACACTTCTCCAGAGTGGCTGTTGGCAATTTACATCCCGCCCATCAGCGTAGCAAGGCTCCCATTTCTCCATGGCCTGTCCTGCATTTCTGGTTTTGACACTTTTTTCAGCATGGCCCTTTTGACCGATGGGCAGCGAGACTTCTTTGTAGCGCTGATTTGCCTTTCCAGGTTGCTTGGTTGGCCAAAAAGGGCGTATGCGTTTTTTCCTGAATATATTCAGGAAAAAACGCATACGCCCTTTTTGGCCAAGGGCATCATTGTCGACGTTTTGCCGCTTTTCATGTGCTTTAAAGGCGATTCGAATCGACCTCCTGAAATCTGTTTCCTGCAATTCTGCCTTGCTTTCAAATCCTCTTCGTTGCCTTCCTTCAATATATTTGTGGACGAGAGTTATCATTTATAACTCTGCAGGTTTGTGAATTGCAGTGCCCCTGAGCTCCATTTTTCAACTCGCTGTTTTGGGAGCTGGCCGCAAAAGCGCAGGATTGCCTCAGGCCCTCTTCTGGTTCCGGGCGGCAGGCTGAGCCTGTGGTTAATTCTTCTTCCTGATGGGAAAATAGAGTGACCTGTGCCTGTCCCAACACCTAGAGCTAGTCTCTCATTGGCTCCCCCTCTTCCCGTTTATCCTCAGGACAAATTGCAAGCTGTACAGAACAGGAGGTTAAAGGTGCTGATTCTCCAAGGAGGGAGATTGCTAGTAAAGCGGCTGGAATGGCGAACCCGAGCACAAGGAGTTGAGAAATGAGGTGCGTTTTAGAAAGCTTTCCCGATCACATGGTGTACCACCTTCTGGGTTTCTCATGCATGTTTTCGATGTAGGAAGATGCCCTTGAACCTGGAGATTTGGGACCCATGGGATGGGTAACAGGCAGTATTACTTTAAAGGCTCTGCGTTTGCTCCCCCAAACTCACCAAACCTCTCAGCCCCGAGAGTGTCCACCCTTATGTCTCATCCAGCTGTGGGTCTAGATATGGTCAATCCAGGTTGCATCACAGCCCCTGAACGAATTTTGTAAGAATTTCTCTCTCTTTCACTGTCTTTGTTTCACGGGCTTTTAAAAGTAATTTATTTTTATAATGGGGTTTAGCTGCTTTTCACGGCTGTGTTTATGCCGCTTTACACCCACTTGACTCACTTCCAGAGAGATATCAATACATAGGTTTTAAGATTCTTACTAGTCAAATATATTCTTGTGCGGTGAATAGGGGGTGTTGAGTCCAGTTCACTGAGCAAGGAGTAGGTCTTTCTATTACATATTGGGTTTATGGAACGGTAGCTGAGCTCATTTGAAACCCTTGTTTTATTCATCACCCCACCTCACCTTTCCCGTTAAGCAGCCATAGTGTGTCTTGTAAACGTGTGACTCTGTTCTGTTTTGTAATTCAGTTCAAGTGTAGCGGTTTTTACATTCCCTCTATAACTGATAGCTTATGATAAGTGTCTTTTTCTGTGTGACTTATTTCACTTAGAATCGTCGTGCCTAAATCTACTCATCATGCTGCTACTAGCCTTATGACATTGATTTCATGGCTGAGTGATATTCCATTGTACATAAGGACCACCACTTCTTTATCCATTTTTCTCTTTCCAGGGATATTTAAGGTGTCATGAAGTGGAGGTTCTTGTCAACAGAGCAGCCCTAAACTTTGGGGTGCCTGTGTCTTGCTGATTTTTAGTTTTCCCAATTTATACGCCCATGAGTGGAAGTGCCCTATGCGCTCTAAGCTGTGTTTTTTCGATGTTTCAGGACACACCGTACACTTCTCCAGAGTGGCTGTTGGCAATTTACATCCCGCCCATCAGCGTAGCAAGGCTCCCATTTCTCCATGGCCTGTCCTGCATTTCTGGTTTTGACACTTTTTTCAGCATGGCCCTTTTGACCGATGGGCAGCGAGACTTCTTTGTAGCGCTGATTTGCCTTTCCAGGTTGCTTGGTTGGCCAAAAAGGGCGTATGCGTTTTTTCCTGAATATATTCAGGAAAAAACGCATACGCCCTTTTTGGCCAAGGGCATCATTGTCGACGTTTTGCCGCTTTTCATGTGCTTTACAGGCGATTCGAATCGACCTCCTGAAATCTGTTTCCTGCAATTCTGCCTTGCTTTCAAATCCTCTTCGTTGCCTTCCCTCAATATATTTGTGGACGAGAGTTATCATTTATAACTCTGCAGGTTTGTGAATTGCAGTGCCCCTGAGCTCCATTTTTCAACTCGCTTTTTTGGGAGCTGGCCACAAAAGCGCAGGATTGCCTCAGGCCCTCTTCTGGTTCCGGGCGGCAGGCTGAGCCTGTGGTTAATTCTTCTTCCTGATGGGAAAATAGAGTGACCTGTGCCTGTCCCAACACCTAGAGCTAGTCTCTCATTGGCTCCCCCTCTTCCCGTTCATCCTCAGGACAAATTGCAAGCTGTACGGAACAGGAGGTTAAAGGTGCTGGTTCTCCAAGGAGGGAGATTGCTAGTAAAGCGGCTGGAATGGCGAACCCGAGCACAAGGAGATGAGAAATGAGGTGCGTTTTAGAAAGCTTTCCCGATCACATGGTGTACCACCTTCTGGGTTTCTCATGCATGTTTTCGATGTAGGAAGATGCCCTTGAACCTGGAGATTTGGGACCCATGGGATGGGTAACAGGCAGTATTACTTTAAAGGCTCTGCGTTTGCTCCCCCAAACTCACCAAACCTCTCAGCCCCGAGAGTGTCCACCCTTATGTCTCATCCAGCTGTGGGTCTAGATATGGTCAATCCAGGTTGCATCACAGCCCCTGAACGAATTTTGTAAGAATTTCTCTCTCTTTCACTGTCTTTGTTTCACGGGCTTTTAAAAGTAATTTATTTTTATAATGGGGTTTAGCTGCTTTTCACGGCTGTGTTTATGCCGCTTTACACCCACTTGACTCACTTCCAGAGAGATATCAATACATAGGTTTTAAGATTCTTACTAGTCAGATATATTCTTGTGCGGTGAATAGGGGGTGTTGAGTCCAGTTCACTGAGCAAGGAGTAGGTCTTTCTATTACATATTGGGTTTATGGAACGGTAGCTGAGCTCATTTGAAACCCTTGTTTTATTCATCACCCCACCTCACCTTTCCCGTTAAGCAGCCATAGTGTGTCTTCTAAACGTGTGACTCTGTTCTGTTTTGTAATTCAGTTCAAGTGTAGCGGTTTTTACATTCCCTCTATAACTGATAGCTTATGATAAGTGTCTTTTTCTGTGTGACTTATTTCACTTAGAATCGTCGTGCCTACATCTACTCATCATGCTGCTACTAGCCTTATGACATTGATTTCATGGCTGAGTGATATTCCATTGTACATAAGGACCACCACTTCTTTATCCATTTTTCTCTTTCCAGGGATATTTAAGGTGTCATGAAGTGGAGGTTCTTGTCAACAGAGCAGCCCTAAACTTTGGGGTGCCTGTGTCTTGCTGATTTTTAGTTTTCCCAATTTATACGCCCATGAGTGGAAGTGCCCTATGCGCTCTAAGCTGTGTTTTTTCGATGTTTCAGGACACACCGTACACTTCTCCAGAGTGGCTGTTGGCAATTTACATCCCGCCCATCAGCGTAGCAAGGCTCCCATTTCTCCATGGCCTGTCCTGCATTTCTGGTTTTGACACTTTTTTCAGCATGGCCCTTTTGACCGATGGGCATCGAGACTTCTTTGTAGCGCTGATTTGCCTTTCCAGGTTGCTTGGTTGGCCAAAAAGGGCGTATGCGTTTTTTCCTGAATATATTCAGGAAAAAACGCATACGCCCTTTTTGGCCAAGGGCATCATTGTCGACGTTTTGCCGCTTTTCATGTGCTTTAAAGGTGATTCGAATCGACCTCCTGAAATCTGTTTCCTGCAATTCTGCCTTGCTTTCAAATCCTCTTCGTTGCCTTCCCTCAATATATTTGTGGACGAGAGTTATCATTTATAACTCTGCAGGTTTGTGAATTGCAGTGCCCCTGAGCTCCATTTTTCAACTCGCTTTTTTGGGAGCTGGCCGCAAAAGCGCAGGATTGCCTCAGGCCCTCTTCTGGTTCCGGGCGGCAGGCTGAGCCTGTGGTTAATTCTTCTTCCTGATGGGAAAATAGAGTGACCTGTGCCTGTCCCAACACCTAGAGCTAGTCTCTCATTGGCTCCCCCTCTTCCCGTTCATCCTCAGGACAAATTGCAAGCTGTACGGAACAGGAGGTTAAAGGTGCTGGTTCTCCAAGGAGGTAGATTGCTAGTAAAGCGGCTGGAATGGCGAACCCGAGCACAAGGAGATGAGAAATGAGGTGCGTTTTAGAAAGCTTTCCCGATCACATGGTGTACCACCTTCTGGGTTTCTCATGCATGTTTTCGATGTAGGAAGATGCCCTTGAACCTGGAGATTTGGGACCCATGGGATGGGTAACAGGCAGTATTACTTTAAAGGCTCTGCGTTTGCTCCCCCAAACTCACCAAACCTCTCAGCCCCGAGAGTGTTCACCCTTATGTCTCATCCAGCTGTGGGTCTAGATATGGTCAATCCAGGTTGCATCACAGCCCCTGAACGAATTTTGTAAGAATTTCTCTCTCTTTCACTGTCTTTGTTTCACGGGCTTTTAAAAGTAATTTATTTTTATAATGGGGTTTAGCTGCTTTTCACGGCTGTGTTTATGCCGCTTTACACCCACTTGACTCACTTCCAGAGAGATATCAATACATAGGTTTTAAGATTCTTACTAGTCAGATATATTCTTGTGCGGTGAATAGGGGGTGTTGAGTCCAGTTCACTGAGCAAGGAGTAGGTCTTTCTATTACATATTGGGTTTATGGAACGGTAGCTGAGCTCATTTGAAACCCTTGTTTTATTCATCACCCCACCTCACCTTTCCCGTTAAGCAGCCATAGTGTGTCTTGTAAACGTGTGACTCTGTTCTGTTTTGTAATTCAGTTCAAGTGTAGCGGTTTTTACATTCCCTCTATAACTGATAGCTTATGATAAGTGTCTTTTTCTGTGTGACTTATTTCACTTAGAATCGTCGTGCCTAAATCTACTCATCATGCTGCTACTAGCCTTATGACATTGATTTCATGGCTGAGTGATATTCCATTGTACATAAGGACCACCACTTCTTTATCCATTTTTCTCTTTCCAGGGATATTTAAGGTGTCATGAAGTGGAGGTTCTTGTCAACAGAGCAGCCCTAAACTTTGGGGTGCCTGTGTCTTGCTGATTTTTAGTTTTCCCAATTTATACGCCCATGAGTGGAAGTGCCCTATGCGCTCTAAGCTGTGTTTTTTCGATGTTTCAGGACACACCGTACACTTCTCCAGAGTGGCTGTTGGCAATTTACATCCCGCCCATCAGCGTAGCAAGGCTCCCATTTCTCCATGGCCTGTCCTGCATTTCTGGTTTTGACACTTTTTTCAGCATGGCCCTTTTGACCGATGGGCAGCGAGACTTCTTTGTAGCGCTGATTTGCCTTTCCAGGTTGCTTGGTTGGCCAAAAAGGGCGTATGCGTTTTTTCCTGAATATATTCAGGAAAAAACGCATACGCCCTTTTTGGCCAAGGGCATCATTGTCGACGTTTTGCCGCTTTTCATGTGCTTTACAGGCGATTCGAATCGACCTCCTGAAATCTGTTTCCTGCAATTCTGCCTTGCTTTCAAATCCTCTTCGTTGCCTTCCCTCAATATATTTGTGGACGAGAGTTATCATTTATAACTCTGCAGGTTTGTGAATTGCAGTGCCCCTGAGCTCCATTTTTCAACTCGCTTTTTTGGGAGCTGGCCGCAAAAGCACAGGATTGCCTCAGGCCCTCTTCTGGTTCCGGGCGGCAGGCTGAGCCTGTGGTTAATTCTTCTTCCTGATGGGAAAATAGAGTGACCTGTGCCTGTCCCAACACCTAGAGCTAGTCTCTCATTGGCTCCCCCTCTTCCCGTTTATCCTCAGGACAAATTGCAAGCTGTACAGAACAGGAGGTTAAAGGTGCTGATTCTCCAAGGAGGGAGATTGCTAGTAAAGCGGCTGGAATGGCGAACCCGAGCACAAGGAGATGAGAAATGAGGTGCGTTTTAGAAAGCTTTCCCGATCACACGGTGTACCACCTTCTGGGTTTCTCATGCATGTTTTCGATGTAGGAAGATGCCCTTGAACCTGGAGATTTTGGACCCATGGGATGGGTAACAGGCAGTATTACTTTAAAGGCTCTGCGTTTGCTCCCCCAACCTCACCAAAGCTCTCAGCCCCTAGAGTGTCCACCCTTATGTCTCATCCAGCTGTGGGTCTAGATATGGTCAATCCAGGTTGCATCACAGAGCCTGAAAGAATTTTGTAAGAATTTCTCTCTCTTTCACTGTCTTTGTTTCATGGGCTTTTAAAAGTAATTTATTTTTATACTGGGGTTTAACTGCTTTTCACGGCTGAGTTTACGCTGCTTTATACCCACTTGACTCACTTCCAGAGAGATATCAATACATAGGTTTTAAGATTCTTACTAGTCAGATATATTCTTGTGCGGTGAATAGGGGGTGTTGAGTCCAGTTCACTGGGCAAGGAGTAGGTCTTTCTATTACATATTGGGTTTATGGAACGGTAGCTGAGCTCATTTGAAACCCTTGTTTTATTCATCACCCCACCTCACCTTTCCCGTTAAGCAGCCATAGTGTGTCTTCTAAACGTGTGACTCTGTTCTGTTTTGTAATTCAGTTCAAGTGTAGCGGTTTTTACATTCCCTCTATAACTGATAGCTTATGATAAGTGTCTTTTTCTGTGTGACTTATTTCACTTAGAATCGTCGTGCCTAAATCTACTCATCATGCTGCTACTAGCCTTATGACATTGATTTCATGGCTGAGTGATATTCCATTGTACATAAGGACCACCACTTCTTTATCCATTTTTCTCTTTCCAGGGATATTTAAGGTGTCATGAAGTGGAGGTTCTTGTCAACAGAGCAGCCCTAAACTTTGGGGTGCCTGTGTCTTGCTGATTTTTAGTTTTCCCAATTTATACGCCCATGAGTGGAAGTGCCCTATGCGCTCTAAGCTGTGTTTTTTCGATGTTTCAGGACACACCGTACACTTCTCCAGAGTGGCTGTTGGCAATTTACATCCCGCCCATCAGCGTAGCAAGGCTCCCATTTCTCCATGGCCTGTCCTGCATTTCTGGTTTTGACACTTTTTTCAGCATGGCCCTTTTGACCGATGGGCAGCGAGACTTCTTTGTAGCGCTGATTTGCCTTTCCAGGTTGCTTGGTTGGCCAAAAAGGGCGTATGCGTTTTTTCCTGAATATATTCAGGAAAAAACGCATACGCCCTTTTTGGCCAAGGGCATCATTGTCGACGTTTTGCCGCTTTTCATGTGCTTTAAAGGCGATTCGAATCGACCTCCTGAAATCTGTTTCCTGCAATTCTGCCTTGCTTTCAAATCCTCTTCGTTGCCTTCCCTCAATATATTTGTGGACGAGAGTTATCATTTATAACTCTGCAGGTTTGTGAATTGCAGTGCCCCTGAGCTCCATTTTTCAACTCGCTTTTTTGGGAGCTGGCCACAAAAGCGCAGGATTGCCTCAGGCCCTCTTCTGGTTCCGGGCGGCAGGCTGAGCCTGTGGTTAATTCTTCTTCCTGATGGGAAAATAGAGTGACCTGTGCCTGTCCCAACACCTAGAGCTAGTCTCTCATTGGCTCCCCCTCTTCCCGTTCATCCTCAGGACAAATTGCAAGCTGTACGGAACAGGAGGTTAAAGGTGCTGGTTCTCCAAGGAGGGAGATTGCTAGTAAAGCGGCTGGAATGGCGAACCCGAGCACAAGGAGATGAGAAATGAGGTGCGTTTTAGAAAGCTTTCCCGATCACATGGTGTACCACCTTCTGGGTTTCTCATGCATGTTTTCGATGTAGGAAGATGCCCTTGAACCTGGAGATTTGGGACCCATGGGATGGGTAACAGGCAGTATTACTTTAAAGGCTCTGCGTTTGCTCCCCCAAACTCACCAAACCTCTCAGCCCCGAGAGTGTCCACCCTTATGTCTCATCCAGCTGTGGGTCTAGATATGGTCAATCCAGGTTGCATCACAGCCCCTGAACGAATTTTGTAAGAATTTCTCTCTCTTTCACTGTCTTTGTTTCACGGGCTTTTAAAAGTAATTTATTTTTATAATGGGGTTTAGCTGCTTTTCACGGCTGTGTTTATGCCGCTTTACACCCACTTGACTCACTTCCAGAGAGATATCAATACATAGGTTTTAAGATTCTTACTAGTCAGATATATTCTTGTGCGGTGAATAGGGGGTGTTCAGTCCAGTTCACTGAGCAAGGAGTAGGTCTTTCTATTACATATTGGGTTTATGGAACGGTAGCTGAGCTCATTTGAAACCCTTGTTTTATTCATCACCCCACCTCACCTTTCCCGTTAAGCAGCCATAGTGTGTCTTCTAAACGTGTGACTCTGTTCTGTTTTATAATTCAGTTCAAGTGTAGCGGTTTTTACATTCCCTCTATAACTGATAGCTTATGATAAGTGTCTTTTTCTGTGTGACTTATTTCACTTAGAATCGTCGTGCCTACATCTACTCATCATGCTGCTACTAGCCTTATGACATTGATTTCATGGCTGAGTGATATTCCATTGTACATAAGGACCACCACTTCTTTATCCATTTTTCTCTTTCCAGGGATATTTAAGGTGTCACGAAGTGGAGGTTCTTGTCAACAGAGCAGCCCTAAACTTTGGGGTGCCTGTGTCTTGCTGATTTTTAGTTTTCCCAATTTATACGCCCATGAGTGGAAGTGCCCTATGCGCTCTAAGCTGTGTTTTTTCGATGTTTCAGGACACACCGTACACTTCTCCAGAGTGGCTGTTGGCAATTTACATCCCGCCCATCAGCGTAGCAAGGCTCCCATTTCTCCATGGCCTGTCCTGCATTTCTGGTTTTGACACTTTTTTCAGCATGGCCCTTTTGACCGATGGGCAGCGAGACTTCTTTGTAGCGCTGATTTGCCTTTCCAGGTTGCTTGGTTGGCCAAAAAGGGCGTATGCGTTTTTTCCTGAATATATTCAGGAAAAAACGCATACGCCCTTTTTGGCCAAGGGCATCATTGTCGACGTTTTGCCGCTTTTCATGTGCTTTAAAGGCGATTCGAATCGACCTCCTGAAATCTGTTTCCTGCAATTCTGCCTTGCTTTCAAATCCTCTTCGTTGCCTTCCTTCAATATATTTGTGGACGAGAGTTATCATTTATAACTCTGCAGGTTTGTGAATTGCAGTGCCCCTGAGCTCCATTTTTCAACTCGCTGTTTTGGGAGCTGGCCGCAAAAGCGCAGGATTGCCTCAGGCCCTCTTCTGGTTCCGGGCGGCAGGCTGAGCCTGTGGTTAATTCTTCTTCCTGATGGGAAAATAGAGTGACCTGTGCCTGTCCCAACACCTAGAGCTAGTCTCTCATTGGCTCCCCCTCTTCCCGTTTATCCTCAGGACAAATTGCAAGCTGTACAGAACAGGAGGTTAAAGGTGCTGATTCTCCAAGGAGGGAGATTGCTAGTAAAGCGGCTGGAATGGCGAACCCGAGCACAAGGAGTTGAGAAATGAGGTGCGTTTTAGAAAGCTTTCCCGATCACATGGTGTACCACCTTCTGGGTTTCTCATGCATGTTTTCGATGTAGGAAGATGCCCTTGAACCTGGAGATTTGGGACCCATGGGATGGGTAACAGGCAGTATTACTTTAAAGGCTCTGCGTTTGCTCCCCCAAACTCACCAAACCTCTCAGCCCCGAGAGTGTCCACCCTTATGTCTCATCCAGCTGTGGGTCTAGATATGGTCAATCCAGGTTGCATCACAGCCCCTGAACGAATTTTGTAAGAATTTCTCTCTCTTTCACTGTCTTTGTTTCACGGGCTTTTAAAAGTAATTTATTTTTATAATGGGGTTTAGCTGCTTTTCACGGCTGTGTTTATGCCGCTTTACACCCACTTGACTCACTTCCAGAGAGATATCAATACATAGGTTTTAAGATTCTTACTAGTCAAATATATTCTTGTGCGGTGAATAGGGGGTGTTGAGTCCAGTTCACTGAGCAAGGAGTAGGTCTTTCTATTACATATTGGGTTTATGGAACGGTAGCTGAGCTCATTTGAAACCCTTGTTTTATTCATCACCCCACCTCACCTTTCCCGTTAAGCAGCCATAGTGTGTCTTCTAAACGTGTGACTCTGTTCTGTTTTGTAATTCAGTTCAAGTGTAGCGGTTTTTACATTCCCTCTATAACTGATAGCTTATGATAAGTGTCTTTTTCTGTGTGACTTATTTCACTTAGAATCGTCGTGCCTAAATCTACTCATCATGCTGCTACTAGCCTTATGACATTGATTTCATGGCTGAGTGATATTCCATTGTACATAAGGACCACCACTTCTTTATCCATTTTTCTCTTTCCAGGGATATTTAAGGTGTCATGAAGTGGAGGTTCTTGTCAACAGAGCAGCCCTAAACTTTGGGGTGCCTGTGTCTTGCTGATTTTTAGTTTTCCCAATTTATACGCCCATGAGTGGAAGTGCCCTATGCGCTCTAAGCTGTGTTTTTTCGATGTTTCAGGACACACCGTACACTTCTCCAGAGTGGCTGTTGGCAATTTACATCCCGCCCATCAGCGTAGCAAGGCTCCCATTTCTCCATGGCCTGTCCTGCATTTCTGGTTTTGACACTTTTTTCAGCATGGCCCTTTTGACCGATGGGCAGCGAGACTTCTTTGTAGCGCTGATTTGCCTTTCCAGGTTGCTTGGTTGGCCAAAAAGGGCGTATGCGTTTTTTCCTGAATATATTCAGGAAAAAACGCATACGCCCTTTTTGGCCAAGGCCATCATTGTCGACGTTTTGCCGCTTTTCATGTGCTTTACAGGCGATTCGAATCGACCTCCTGAAATCTGTTTCCTGCAATTCTGCCTTGCTTTCAAATCCTCTTCGTTGCCTTCCCTCAATATATTTGTGGACGAGAGTTATCATTTATAACTCTGCAGGTTTGTGAATTGCAGTGCCCCTGAGCTCCATTTTTCAACTCGCTTTTTTGGGAGCTGGCCACAAAAGCGCAGGATTGCCTCAGGCCCTCTTCTGGTTCCGGGCGGCAGGCTGAGCCTGTGGTTAATTCTTCTTCCTGATGGGAAAATAGAGTGACCTGTGCCTGTCCCAACACCTAGAGCTAGTCTCTCATTGGCTCCCCCTCTTCCCGTTCATCCTCAGGACAAATTGCAAGCTGTACGGAACAGGAGGTTAAAGGTGCTGGTTCTCCAAGGAGGGAGATTGCTAGTAAAGCGGCTGGAATGGCGAACCCGAGCACAAGGAGATGAGAAATGAGGTGCGTTTTAGAAAGCTTTCCCGATCACATGGTGTACCACCTTCTGGGTTTCTCATGCATGTTTTCGATGTAGGAAGATGCCCTTGAACCTGGAGATTTGGGACCCATGGGATGGGTAACAGGCAGTATTACTTTAAAGGCTCTGCGTTTGCTCCCCCAAACTCACCAAACCTCTCAGCCCCGAGAGTGTCCACCCTTATGTCTCATCCAGCTGTGGGTCTAGATATGGTCAATCCAGGTTGCATCACAGCCCCTGAACGAATTTTGTAAGAATTTCTCTCTCTTTCACTGTCTTTGTTTCACGGGCTTTTAAAAGTAATTTATTTTTATAATGGGGTTTAGCTGCTTTTCACGGCTGTGTTTATGCCGCTTTACACCCACTTGACTCACTTCCAGAGAGATATCAATACATAGGTTTTAAGATTCTTACTAGTCAGATATATTCTTGTGCGGTGAATAGGGGGTGTTGAGTCCAGTTCACTGAGCAAGGAGTAGGTCTTTCTATTACATATTGGGTTTATGGAACGGTAGCTGAGCTCATTTGAAACCCTTGTTTTATTCATCACCCCACCTCACCTTTCCCGTTAAGCAGCCATAGTGTGTCTTCTAAACGTGTGACTCTGTTCTGTTTTATAATTCAGTTCAAGTGTAGCGGTTTTTACATTCCCTCTATAACTGATAGCTTATGATAAGTGTCTTTTTCTGTGTGACTTATTTCACTTAGAATCGTCGTGCCTACATCTACTCATCATGCTGCTACTAGCCTTATGACATTGATTTCATGGCTGAGTGATATTCCATTGTACATAAGGACCACCACTTCTTTATCCATTTTTCTCTTTCCAGGGATATTTAAGGTGTCACGAAGTGGAGGTTCTTGTCAACAGAGCAGCCCTAAACTTTGGGGTGCCTGTGTCTTGCTGATTTTTAGTTTTCCCAATTTATACGCCCATGAGTGGAAGTGCCCTATGCGCTCTAAGCTGTGTTTTTTCGATGTTTCAGGACACACCGTACACTTCTCCAGAGTGGCTGTTGGCAATTTACATCCCGCCCATCAGCGTAGCAAGGCTCCCATTTCTCCATGGCCTGTCCTGCATTTCTGGTTTTGACACTTTTTTCAGCATGGCCCTTTTGACCGATGGGCAGCGAGACTTCTTTGTAGCGCTGATTTGCCTTTCCAGGTTGCTTGGTTGGCCAAAAAGGGCGTATGCGTTTTTTCCTGAATATATTCAGGAAAAAACGCATACGCCCTTTTTGGCCAAGGGCATCATTGTCGACGTTTTGCCGCTTTTCATGTGCTTTAAAGGCGATTCGAATCGACCTCCTGAAATCTGTTTCCTGCAATTCTGCCTTGCTTTCAAATCCTCTTCGTTGCCTTCCTTCAATATATTTGTGGACGAGAGTTATCATTTATAACTCTGCAGGTTTGTGAATTGCAGTGCCCCTGAGCTCCATTTTTCAACTCGCTGTTTTGGGAGCTGGCCGCAAAAGCGCAGGATTGCCTCAGGCCCTCTTCTGGTTCCGGGCGGCAGGCTGAGCCTGTGGTTAATTCTTCTTCCTGATGGGAAAATAGAGTGACCTGTGCCTGTCCCAACACCTAGAGCTAGTCTCTCATTGGCTCCCCCTCTTCCCGTTTATCCTCAGGACAAATTGCAAGCTGTACAGAACAGGAGGTTAAAGGTGCTGATTCTCCAAGGAGGGAGATTGCTAGTAAAGCGGCTGGAATGGCGAACCCGAGCACAAGGAGTTGAGAAATGAGGTGCGTTTTAGAAAGCTTTCCCGATCACATGGTGTACCACCTTCTGGGTTTCTCATGCATGTTTTCGATGTAGGAAGATGCCCTTGAACCTGGAGATTTGGGACCCATGGGATGGGTAACAGGCAGTATTACTTTAAAGGCTCTGCGTTTGCTCCCCCAACCTCACCAAAGCTCTCAGCCCCTAGAGTGTCCACCCTTATGTCTCATCCAGCTGTGGGTCTAGATATGGTCAATCCAGGTTGCATCACAGAGCCTGAAAGAATTTTGTAAGAATTTCTCTCTCTTTCACTGTCTTTGTTTCATGGGCTTTTAAAAGTAATTTATTTTTATACTGGGGTTTAACTGCTTTTCACGGCTGAGTTTACGCTGCTTTATACCCACTTGACTCACATCCAGAGAGATATCAATACATAGGTTTTAAGATTCTTACTAGTCAGATATATTCTTGTGCGGTGAATAGGGGGTGTTGAGTCCAGTTCACTGGGCAAGGAGTAGGTCTTTCTATTACATATTGGGTTTATGGAACGGTAGCTGAGCTCATTTGAAACCCTTGTTTTATTCATCACCCCACCTCACCTTTCCCGTTAAGTAGCCATAGTGTGTCTTCTAAACGTGTGACTCTGTTCTGTTTTATAATTCAGTTCAAGTGTAGCGGTTTTTACATTCCCTCTATAACTGATAGCTTATGATAAGTGTCTTTTTCTGTGTGACTTATTTCACTTAGAATCGTCGTGCCTAAATCTACTCATCATGCTGCTACTAGCCTTATGACATTGATTTCATGGCTGAGTGATATTCCATTGTACATAAGGACCACCACTTCTTTATCCATTTTTCTCTTTCCAGGGATATTTAAGGTGTCATGAAGTGGAGGTTCTTGTCAACAGAGCAGCCCTAAACTTTGGGGTGCCTGTGTCTTGCTGATTTTTAGTTTTCCCAATTTATACGCCCATGAGTGGAAGTGCCCTATGCGCTCTAAGCTGTGTTTTTTCGATGTTTCAGGACACACCGTACACTTCTCCAGAGTGGCTGTTGGCAATTTACATCCCGCCCATCAGCGTAGCAAGGCTCCCATTTCTCCATGGCCTGTCCTGCATTTCTGGTTTTGACACTTTTTTCAGCATGGCCCTTTTGACCGATGGGCAGCGAGACTTCTTTGTAGCGCTGATTTGCCTTTCCAGGTTGCTTGGTTGGCCAAAAAGGGCGTATGCGTTTTTTCCTGAATATATTCAGGAAAAAACGCATACGCCCTTTTTGGCCAAGGGCATCATTGTCGACGTTTTGCCGCTTTTCATGTGCTTTACAGGCGATTCGAATCGACCTCCTGAAATCTGTTTCCTGCAATTCTGCCTTGCTTTCAAATCCTCTTCGTTGCCTTCCCTCAATATATTTGTGGACGAGAGTTATCATTTATAACTCTGCAGGTTTGTGAATTGCAGTGCCCCTGAGCTCCATTTTTCAACTCGCTTTTTTGGGAGCTGGCCGCAAAAGCACAGGATTGCCTCAGGCCCTCTTCTGGTTCCGGGCGGCAGGCTGAGCCTGTGGTTAATTCTTCTTCCTGATGGGAAAATAGAGTGACCTGTGCCTGTCCCAACACCTAGAGCTAGTCTCTCATTGGCTCCCCCTCTTCCCGTTTATCCTCAGGACAAATTGCAAGCTGTACAGAACAGGAGGTTAAAGGTGCTGATTCTCCAAGGAGGGAGATTGCTAGTAAAGCGGCTGGAATGGCGAACCCGAGCACAAGGAGATGAGAAATGAGGTGCGTTTTAGAAAGCTTTCCCGATCACATGGTGTACCACCTTCTGGGTTTCTCATGCATGTTTTCGATGTAGGAAGATGCCCTTGAACCTGGAGATTTGGGACCCATGGGATGGGTAACAGGCAGTATTACTTTAAAGGCTCTGCGTTTGCTCCCCCAAACTCACCAAACCTCTCAGCCCCGAGAGTGTCCACCCTTATGTCTCATCCAGCTGTGGGTCTAGATATGGTCAATCCAGGTTGCATCACAGCCCCTGAACGAATTTTGTAAGAATTTCTCTCTCTTTCACTGTCTTTGTTTCACGGGCTTTTAAAAGTAATTTATTTTTATAATGGGGTTTAGCTGCTTTTCACGGCTGTGTTTATGCCGCTTTACACCCACTTGACTCACTTCCAGAGAGATATCAATACATAGGTTTTAAGATTCTTACTAGTCAGATATATTCTTGTGCGGTGAATAGGGGGTGTTGAGTCCAGTTCACTGAGCAAGGAGTAGGTCTTTCTATTACATATTGGGTTTATGGAACGGTAGCTGAGCTCATTTGAAACCCTTGTTTTATTCATCACCCCACCTCACCTTTCCCGTTAAGCAGCCATAGTGTGTCTTCTAAACGTGTGACTCTGTTCTGTTTTGTAATTCAGTTCAAGTGTAGCGGTTTTTACATTCCCTCTATAACTGATAGCTTATGATAAGTGTCTTTTTCTGTGTGACTTATTTCACTTAGAATCGTCGTGCCTAAATCTACTCATCATGCTGCTACTAGCCTTATGACATTGATTTCATGGCTGAGTGATATTCCATTGTACATAAGGACCACCACTTCTTTATCCATTTTTCTCTTTCCAGGGATATTTAAGGTGTCATGAAGTGGAGGTTCTTGTCAACAGAGCAGCCCTAAACTTTGGGGTGCCTGTGTCTTGCTGATTTTTAGTTTTCCCAATTTATACGCCCATGAGTGGAAGTGCCCTATGCGCTCTAAGCTGTGTTTTTTCGATGTTTCAGGACACACCGTACACTTCTCCAGAGTGGCTGTTGGCAATTTACATCCCACCCATCAGCGTAGCAAGGCTCCCATTTCTCCATGGCCTGTCCTGCATTTCTGGTTTTGACACTTTTTTCAGCATGGCCCTTTTGACCGATGGGCAGCGAGACTTCTTTGTAGCGCTGATTTGCCTTTCCAGGTTGCTTGGTTGGCCAAAAAGGGCGTATGCGTTTTTTCCTGAATATATTCAGGAAAAAACGCATACGCCCTTTTTGGCCAAGGGCATCATTGTCGACGTTTTGCCGCTTTTCATGTGCTTTAAAGGCGATTCGAATCGACCTCCTGAAATCTGTTTCCTGCAATTCTGCCTTGCTTTCAAATCCTCTTCGTTGCCTTCCCTCAATATATTTGTGGACGAGAGTTATCATTTATAACTCTGCAGGTTTGTGAATTGCAGTGCCCCTGAGCTCCATTTTTCAACTCGCTTTTTTGGGAGCTGGCCGCAAAAGCGCAGGATTGCCTCAGGCCCTCTTCTGGTTCCGGGCGGCAGGCTGAGCCTGTGGTTAATTCTTCTTCCTGATGGGAAAATAGAGTGACCTGTGCCTGTCCCAACACCTAGAGCTAGTCTCTCATTGGCTCCCCCTCTTCCCGTTCATCCTCAGGACAAATTGCAAGCTCTACGGAACAGGAGGTTAAAGGTGCTGGTTCTCCAAGGAGGGAGATTGCTAGTAAAGCGGCTGGAATGGCGAACCCGAGCACAAGGAGATGAGAAATGAGGTGCGTTTTAGAAAGCTTTCCCGATCACATGGTGTACCACCTTCTGGGTTTCTCATGCATGTTTTCGATGTAGGAAGATGCCCTTGAACCTGGAGATTTGGGACCCATGGGATGGGTAACAGGCAGTATTACTTTAAAGGCTCTGCGTTTGCTCCCCCAAACTCACCAAACCTCTCAGCCCCGAGAGTGTCCACCCTTATGTCTCATCCAGCTGTGGGTCTAGATATGGTCAATCCAGGTTGCATCACAGCCCCTGAACGAATTTTGTAAGAATTTCTCTCTCTTTCACTGTCTTTGTTTCACGGGCTTTTAAAAGTAATTTATTTTTATAATGGGGTTTAGCTGCTTTTCACGGCTGTGTTTATGCCGCTTTACACCCACTTGACTCACTTCCAGAGAGATATCAATACATAGGTTTTAAGATTCTTACTAGTCAGATATATTCTTGTGCGGTGAATAGGGGGTGTTGAGTCCAGTTCACTGAGCAAGGAGTAGGTCTTTCTATTACATATTGGGTTTATGGAACGGTAGCTGAGCTCATTTGAAACCCTTGTTTTATTCATCACCCCACCTCACCTTTCCCGTTAAGCAGCCATAGTGTGTCTTCTAAACGTGTGACTCTGTTCTGTTTTGTAATTCAGTTCAAGTGTAGCGGTTTTTACATTCCCTCTATAACTGATAGCTTATGATAAGTGTCTTTTTCTGTGTGACTTATTTCACTTAGAATCGTCGTGCCTAAATCTACTCATCATGCTGCTACTAGCCTTATGACATTGATTTCATGGCTGAGTGATATTCCATTGTACATAAGGACCACCACTTCTTTATCCATTTTTCTCTTTCCAGGGATATTTAAGGTGTCATGAAGTGGAGGTTCTTGTCAACAGAGCAGCCCTAAACTTTGGGGTGCCTGTGTCTTGCTGATTTTTAGTTTTCCCAATTTATACGCCCATGAGTGGAAGTGCCCTATGCGCTCTAAGCTGTGTTTTTTCGATGTTTCAGGACACACCGTACACTTCTCCAGAGTGGCTGTTGGCAATTTACATCCCGCCCATCAGCATAGCAAGGCTCCCATTTCTCCATGGCCTGTCCTGCATTTCTGGTTTTGACACTTTTTTCAGCATGGCCCTTTTGACCGATGGGCAGCGAGACTTCTTTGTAGCGCTGATTTGCCTTTCCAGGTTGCTTGGTTGGCCAAAAAGGGCGTATGCGTTTTTTCCTGAATATATTCAGGAAAAAACGCATACGCCCTTTTTGGCCAAGGGCATCATTGTCGACGTTTTGCCGCTTTTCATGTGCTTTAAAGGCGATTCGAATCGACCTCCTGAAATCTGTTTCCTGCAATTCTGCCTTGCTTTCAAATCCTCTTCGTTGCCTTCCCTCAATATATTTGTGGACGAGAGTTATCATTTATAACTCTGCAGGTTTGTGAATTGCAGTGCCCCTGAGCTCCATTTTTCAACTCGCTTTTTTGGGAGCTGGCCGCAAAAGCGCAGGATTGCCTCAGGCCCTCTTCTGGTTCCGGGCGGCAGGCTGAGCCTGTGGTTAATTCTTCTTCCTGATGGGAAAATAGAGTGACCTGTGCCTGTCCCAACACCTAGAGCTAGTCTCTCATTGGCTCCCCCTCTTCCCGTTTATCCTCAGGACAAATTGCAAGCTGTACAGAACAGGAGGTTAAAGGTGCTGCTTCTCCAAGGAGGGAGATTGCTAGTAAAGCGGCTGGAATGGCGAACCCGAGCACAAGGAGTTGAGAAATGAGGTGCGTTTTAGAAAGCTTTCCCGATCACATGGTGTACCACCTTCTGGGTTTCTCATGCATGTTTTCGATGTAGGAAGATGCCCTTGAACCTGGAGATTTGGGACCCATGGGATGGGTAACAGGCAGTATTACTTTAAAGGCTCTGCGTTTGCTCCCCCAAACTCACCAAACCTCTCAGCCCCGAGAGTGTCCACCCTTATGTCTCATCCAGCTGTGGGTCTAGATATGGTCAATCCAGGTTGCATCACAGCCCCTGAACGAATTTTGTAAGAATTTCTCTCTCTTTCACTGTCTTTGTTTCACGGGCTTTTAAAAGTAATTTATTTTTATAATGGGGTTTAGCTGCTTTTCACGGCTGTGTTTATGCCGCTTTACACCCACTTGACTCACTTCCAGAGAGATATCAATACATAGGTTTTAAGATTCTTACTAGTCAGATATATTCTTGTGCGGTGAATAGGGGGTGTTGAGTCCAGTTCACTGAGCAAGGAGTAGGTCTTTCTATTACATATTGGGTTTATGGAACGGTAGCTGAGCTAATTTGAAACCCTTGTTTTATTCATCACCCCACCTCACCTTTCCCGTTAAGCAGCCATAGTGTGTCTTCTAAACGTGTGACTCTGTTCTGTTTTGTAATTCAGTTCAAGTGTAGCGGTTTTTACATTCCCTCTATAACTGATAGCTTATGATAAGTGTCTTTTTCTGTGTGACTTATTTCACTTAGAATCGTCGTGCCTAAATCTACTCATCATGCTGCTACTAGCCTTATGACATTGATTTCATGGCTGAGTGATATTCCATTGTACATAAGGACCACCACTTCTTTATCCATTTTTCTCTTTCCAGGGATATTTAAGGTGTCATGAAGTGGAGGTTCTTGTCAACAGAGCAGCCCTAAACTTTGGGGTGCCTGTGTCTTGCTGATTTTTAGTTTTCCCAATTTATACGCCCATGAGTGGAAGTGCCCTATGCGCTCTAAGCTGTGTTTTTTCGATGTTTCAGGACACACCGTACACTTCTCCAGAGTGGCTGTTGGCAATTTACATCCCACCCATCAGCGTAGCAAGGCTCCCATTTCTCCATGGCCTGTCCTGCATTTCTGGTTTTGACACTTTTTTCAGCATGGCCCTTTTGACCGATGGGCAGCGAGACTTCTTTGTAGCGCTGATTTGCCTTTCCAGGTTGCTTGGTTGGCCAAAAAGGGCGTATGCGTTTTTTCCTGAATATATTCAGGAAAAAACGCATACGCCCTTTTTGGCCAAGGGCATCATTTTCGACGTTTTGCCGCTTTTCATGTGCTTTAAAGGCGATTCGAATCGACCTCCTGAAATCTGTTTCCTGCAATTCTGCCTTGCTTTCAAATCCTCTTCGTTGCCTTCCCTCAATATATTTGTGGACGAGAGTTATCATTTATAACTCTGCAGGTTTGTGAATTGCAGTGCCCCTGAGCTCCATTTTTCAACTCGCTTTTTTGGGAGCTGGCCGCAAAAGCGCAGGATTGCCTCAGGCCCTCTTCTGGTTCCGGGCGGCAGGCTGAGCCTGTGGTTAATTCTTCTTCCTGATGGGAAAATAGAGTGACCTGTGCCTGTCCCAACACCTAGAGCTAGTCTCTCATTGGCTCCCCCTCTTCCCGTTCATCCTCAGGACAAATTGCAAGCTCTACGGAACAGGAGGTTAAAGGTGCTGATTCTCCAAGGAGGGAGATTGCTAGTAAAGCGGCTGGAATGGCGAACCCGAGCACAAGGAGATGAGAAATGAGGTGCGTTTTAGAAAGCTTTCCCGATCACATGGTGTACCACCTTCTGGGTTTCTCATGCATGTTTTCGATGTAGGAAGATGCCCTTGAACCTGGAGATTTGGGACCCATGGGATGGGTAACAGGCAGTATTACTTTAAAGGCTCTGCGTTTGCTCCCCCAAACTCACCAAACCTCTCAGCCCCGAGAGTGTCCACCCTTATGTCTCATCCAGCTGTGGGTCTAGATATGGTCAATCCAGGTTGCATCACAGCCCCTGAACGAATTTTGTAAGAATTTCTCTCTCTTTCACTGTCTTTGTTTCACGGGCTTTTAAAAGTAATTTATTTTTATAATGGGGTTTAGCTGCTTTTCACGGCTGTGTTTATGCCGCTTTACACCCACTTGACTCACTTCCAGAGAGATATCAATACATAGGTTTTAAGATTCTTACTAGTCAGATATATTCTTGTGCGGTGAATAGGGGGTGTTGAGTCCAGTTCACTGAGCAAGGAGTAGGTCTTTCTATTACATATTGGGTTTATGGAACGGTAGCTGAGCTCATTTGAAACCCTTGTTTTATTCATCACCCCACCTCACCTTTCCCGTTAAGCAGCCATAGTGTGTCTTCTAAACGTGTGACTCTGTTCTGTTTTGTAATTCAGTTCAAGTGTAGCGGTTTTTACATTCCCTCTATAACTGATAGCTTATGATAAGTGTCTTTTTCTGTGTGACTTATTTCACTTAGAATCGTCGTGCCTAAATCTACTCATCATGCTGCTACTAGCCTTATGACATTGATTTCATGGCTGAGTGATATTCCATTGTACATAAGGACCACCACTTCTTTATCCATTTTTCTCTTTCCAGGGATATTTAAGGTGTCATGAAGTGGAGGTTCTTGTCAACAGAGCAGCCCTAAACTTTGGGGTGCCTGTGTCTTGCTGATTTTTAGTTTTCCCAATTTATACGCCCATGAGTGGAAGTGCCCTATGCGCTCTAAGCTGTGTTTTTTCGATGTTTCAGGACACACCGTACACTTCTCCAGAGTGGCTGTTGGCAATTTACATCCCGCCCATCAGCATAGCAAGGCTCCCATTTCTCCATGGCCTGTCCTGCATTTCTGGTTTTGACACTTTTTTCAGCATGGCCCTTTTGACCGATGGGCAGCGAGACTTCTTTGTAGCGCTGATTTGCCTTTCCAGGTTGCTTGGTTGGCCAAAAAGGGCGTATGCGTTTTTTCCTGAATATATTCAGGAAAAAACGCATACGCCCTTTTTGGCCAAGGGCATCATTGTCGACGTTTTGCCGCTTTTCATGTGCTTTAAAGGCGATTCGAATCGACCTCCTGAAATCTGTTTCCTGCAATTCTGCCTTGCTTTCAAATCCTCTTCGTTGCCTTCCCTCAATATATTTGTGGACGAGAGTTATCATTTATAACTCTGCAGGTTTGTGAATTGCAGTGCCCCTGAGCTCCATTTTTCAACTCGCTTTTTTGGGAGCTGGCCGCAAAAGCGCAGGATTGCCTCAGGCCCTCTTCTGGTTCCGGGCGGCAGGCTGAGCCTGTGGTTAATTCTTCTTCCTGATGGGAAAATAGAGTGACCTGTGCCTGTCCCAACACCTAGAGCTAGTCTCTCATTGGCTCCCCCTCTTCCCGTTTATCCTCAGGACAAATTGCAAGCTGTACAGAACAGGAGGTTAAAGGTGCTGATTCTCCAAGGAGGGAGATTGCTAGTAAAGCGGCTGGAATGGCGAACCCGAGCACAAGGAGTTGAGAAATGAGGTGCGTTTTAGAAAGCTTTCCCGATCACATGGTGTACCACCTTCTGGGTTTCTCATGCATGTTTTCGATGTAGGAAGATGCCCTTGAACCTGGAGATTTGGGACCCATGGGATGGGTAACAGGCAGTATTACTTTAAAGGCTCTGCGTTTGCTCCCCCAAACTCACCAAACCTCTCAGCCCCGAGAGTGTCCACCCTTATGTCTCATCCAGCTGTGGGTCTAGATATGGTCAATCCAGGTTGCATCACAGCCCCTGAACGAATTTTGTAAGAATTTCTCTCTCTTTCACTGTCTTTGTTTCACGGGCTTTTAAAAGTAATTTATTTTTATAATGGGGTTTAGCTGCTTTTCACGGCTGTGTTTATGCCGCTTTACACCCACTTGACTCACTTCCAGAGAGATATCAATACATAGGTTTTAAGATTCTTACTAGTCAGATATATTCTTGTGCGGTGAATAGGGGGTGTTGAGTCCAGTTCACTGAGCAAGGAGTAGGTCTTTCTATTACATATTGGGTTTATGGAACGGTAGCTGAGCTCATTTGAAACCCTTGTTTTATTCATCACCCCACCTCACCTTTCCCGTTAAGCAGCCATAGTGTGTCTTCTAAACGTGTGACTCTGTTCTGTTTTATAATTCAGTTCAAGTGTAGCGGTTTTTACATTCCCTCTATAACTGATAGCTTATGATAAGTGTCTTTTTCTGTGTGACTTATTTCACTTAGAATCGTCGTGCCTAAATCTACTCATCATGCTGCTACTAGCCTTATGACATTGATTTCATGGCTGAGTGATATTCCATTGTACATAAGGACCACCACTTCTTTATCCATTTTTCTCTTTCCAGGGATATTTAAGGTGTCATGAAGTGGAGGTTCTTGTCAACAGAGCAGCCCTAAACTTTGGGGTGCCTGTGTCTTGCTGATTTTTAGTTTTCCCAATTTATACGCCCATGAGTGGAAGTGCCCTATGCGCTCTAAGCTGTGTTTTTTCGATGTTTCAGGACACACCGTACACTTCTCCAGAGTGGCTGTTGGCAATTTACATCCCACCCATCAGCGTAGCAAGGCTCCCATTTCTCCATGGCCTGTCCTGCATTTCTGGTTTTGACACTTTTTTCAGCATGGCCCTTTTGACCGATGGGCAGCGAGACTTCTTTGTAGCGCTGATTTGCCTTTCCAGGTTGCTTGGTTGGCCAAAAAGGGCGTATGCGGTTTTTCCTGAATATATTCAGGAAAAAACGCATACGCCCTTTTTGGCCAAGGGCATCATTTTCGACGTTTTGCCGCTTTTCATGTGCTTTAAAGGCGATTCGAATCGACCTCCTGAAATCTGTTTCCTGCAATTCTGCCTTGCTTTCAAATCCTCTTCGTTGCCTTCCCTCAATATATTTGTGGACGAGAGTTATCATTTATAACTCTGCAGGTTTGTGAATTGCAGTGCCCCTGAGCTCCATTTTTCAACTCGCTTTTTTGGGAGCTGGCCGCAAAAGCGCAGGATTGCCTCAGGCCCTCTTCTGGTTCCGGGCGGCAGGCTGAGCCTGTGGTTAATTCTTCTTCCTGATGGGAAAATAGAGTGACCTGTGCCTGTCCCAACACCTAGAGCTAGTCTCTCATTGGCTCCCCCTCTTCCCGTTCATCCTCAGGACAAATTGCAAGCTGTACGGAACAGGAGTTTAAAGGTGCTGGTTCTCCAAGGAGGGAGATTGCTAGTAAAGCGGCTGGAATGGCGAACCCGAGCACAAGGAGATGAGAAATGAGGTGCGTTTTAGAAAGCTTTCCCGATCACATGGTGTACCACCTTCTGGGTTTCTCATGCATGTTTTCGATGTAGGAAGATGCCCTTGAACCTGGAGATTTGGGACCCATGGGATGGGTAACAGGCAGTATTACTTTAAAGGCTCTGCGTTTGCTCCCCCAAACTCACCAAACCTCTCAGCCCCGAGAGTGTCCACCCTTATGTCTCATCCAGCTGTGGGTCTAGATATGGTCAATCCAGGTTGCATCACAGCCCCTGAACGAATTTTGTAAGAATTTCTCTCTCTTTCACTGTCTTTGTTTCACGGGCTTTTAAAAGTAATTTATTTTTATAATGGGGTTTAGCTGCTTTTCACGGCTGTGTTTATGCCGCTTTACACCCACTTGACTCACTTCCAGAGAGATATCAATACATAGGTTTTAAGATTCTTACTAGTCAGATATATTCTTGTGCGGTGAATAGGGGGTGTTGAGTCCAGTTCACTGAGCAAGGAGTAGGTCTTTCTATTACATATTGGGTTTATGGAACGGTAGCTGAGCTCATTTGAAACCCTTGTTTTATTCATCACCCCACCTCACCTTTCCCGTTAAGCAGCCATAGTGTGTCTTCTAAACGTGTGACTCTGTTCTGTTTTATAATTCAGTTCAAGTGTAGCGGTTTTTACATTCCCTCTATAACTGATAGCTTATGATAAGTGTCTTTTTCTGTGTGACTTATTTCACTTAGAATCGTCGTGCCTAAATCTACTCATCATGCTGCTACTAGCCTTATGACATTGATTTCATGGCTGAGTGATATTCCATTGTACATAAGGACCACCACTTCTTTATCCATTTTTCTCTTTCCAGGGATATTTAAGGTGTCATGAAGTGGAGGTTCTTGTCAACAGAGCAGCCCTAAACTTTGGGGTGCCTGTGTCTTGCTGATTTTTAGTTTTCCCAATTTATACGCCCATGAGTGGAAGTGCCCTATGCGCTCTAAGCTGTGTTTTTTCGATGTTTCAGGACACACCGTACACTTCTCCAGAGTGGCTGTTGGCAATTTACATCCCACCCATCAGCGTAGCAAGGCTCCCATTTCTCCATGGCCTGTCCTGCATTTCTGGTTTTGACACTTTTTTCAGCATGGCCCTTTTGACCGATGGGCAGCGAGACTTCTTTGTAGCGCTGATTTGCCTTTCCAGGTTGCTTGGTTGGCCAAAAAGGGCGTATGCGGTTTTTCCTGAATATATTCAGGAAAAAACGCATACGCCCTTTTTGGCCAAGGGCATCATTTTCGACGTTTTGCCGCTTTTCATGTGCTTTAAAGGCGATTCGAATCGACCTCCTGAAATCTGTTTCCTGCAATTCTGCCTTGCTTTCAAATCCTCTTCGTTGCCTTCCCTCAATATATTTGTGGACGAGAGTTATCATTTATAACTCTGCAGGTTTGTGAATTGCAGTGCCCCTGAGCTCCATTTTTCAACTCGCTTTTTTGGGAGCTGGCCGCAAAAGCGCAGGATTGCCTCAGGCCCTCTTCTGGTTCCGGGCGGCAGGCTGAGCCTGTGGTTAATTCTTCTTCCTGATGGGAAAATAGAGTGACCTGTGCCTGTCCCAACACCTAGAGCTAGTCTCTCATTGGCTCCCCCTCTTCCCGTTCATCCTCAGGACAAATTGCAAGCTGTACGGAACAGGAGTTTAAAGGTGCTGGTTCTCCAAGGAGGGAGATTGCTAGTAAAGCGGCTGGAATGGCGAACCCGAGCACAAGGAGATGAGAAATGAGTTGCGTTTTAGAAAGCTTTCCCGATCACATGGTGTACCACCTTCTGGGTTTCTCATGCATGTTTTCGATGTAGGAAGATGCCCTTGAACCTGGAGATTTGGGACCCATGGGATGGGTAACAGGCAGTATTACTTTAAAGGCTCTGCGTTTGCTCCCCCAAACTCACCAAACCTCTCAGCCCCGAGAGTGTCCACCCTTATGTCTCATCCAGCTGTGGGTCTAGATATGGTCAATCCAGGTTGCATCACAGCCCCTGAACGAATTTTGTAAGAATTTCTCTCTCTTTCACTGTCTTTGTTTCACGGGCTTTTAAAAGTAATTTATTTTTATAATGGGGTTTAGCTGCTTTTCACGGCTGTGTTTATGCCGCTTTACACCCACTTGACTCACTTCCAGAGAGATATCAATACATAGGTTTTAAGATTCTTACTAGTCAGATATATTCTTGTGCGGTGAATAGGGGGTGTTGAGTCCAGTTCACTGAGCAAGGAGTAGGTCTTTCTATTACATATTGGGTTTATGGAACGGTAGCTGAGCTCATTTGAAACCCTTGTTTTATTCATCACCCCACCTCACCTTTCCCGTTAAGCAGCCATAGTGTCTCTTCTAAACGTGTGACTCTGTTCTGTTTTGTAATTCAGTTCAAGTGTAGCGGTTTTTACATTCCCTTTATAACTGATAGCTTATGATAAGTGTCTTTTTCTGTGTGACTTATTTCACTTAGAATCGTCGTGCCTACATCTACTCAACATGCTGCTACTAGCCTTATGACATTGATTTCATGGCTGAGTGATATTCCATTGTACATAAGGACCACCACTTCTTTATCCATTTTTCTCTTTCCAGGGATATTTAAGGTGTCATGAAGTGGAGGTTCTTGTCAACAGAGCAGCCCTAAACTTTGGGGTGCCTGTGTCTTGCTGATTTTTAGTTTTCCCAATTTATACGCCCATGAGTGGAAGTGCCCTATGCGCTCTAAGCTGTGTTTTTTCGATGTTTCAGGACACACCGTACACTTCTCCAGAGTGGCTGTTGGCAATTTACATCCCGCCCATCAGCATAGCAAGGCTCCCATTTCTCCATGGCCTGTCCTGCATTTCTGGTTTTGACACTTTTTTCAGCATGGCCCTTTTGACCGATGGGCAGCGAGACTTCTTTGTAGCGCTGATTTGCCTTTCCAGGTTGCTTGGTTGGCCAAAAAGGGCGTATGCGTTTTTTCCTGAATATATTCAGGAAAAAACGCATACGCCCTTTTTGGCCAAGGGCATCATTGTCGACGTTTTGCCGCTTTTCATGTGCTTTAAAGGCGATTCGAATCGACCTCCTGAAATCTGTTTCCTGCAATTCTGCCTTGCTTTCAAATCCTCTTCGTTGCCTTCCCTCAATATATTTGTGGACGAGAGTTATCATTTATAACTCTGCAGGTTTGTGAATTGCAGTGCCCCTGAGCTCCATTTTTCAACTCGCTTTTTTGGGAGCTGGCCGCAAAAGCGCAGGATTGCCTCAGGCCCTCTTCTGGTTCCGGGCGGCAGGCTGAGCCTGTGGTTAATTCTTCTTCCTGATGGGAAAATAGAGTGACCTGTGCCTGTCCCAACACCTAGAGCTAGTCTCTCATTGGCTCCCCCTCTTCCCGTTCATCCTCAGGACAAATTGCAAGCTCTACGGAACAGGAGGTTAAAGGTGCTGGTTCTCCAAGGAGGGAGATTGCTAGTAAAGCGGCTGGAATGGCGAACCCGAGCACAAGGAGATGAGAAATGAGGTGCGTTTTAGAAAGCTTTCCCGATCACATGGTGTACCACCTTCTGGGTTTCTCATGCATGTTTTCGATGTAGGAAGATGCCCTTGAACCTGGAGATTTGGGACCCATGGGATGGGTAACAGGCAGTATTACTTTAAAGGCTCTGCGTTTGCTCCCCCAAACTCACCAAACCTCTCAGCCCCGAGAGTGTCCACCCTTATGTCTCATCCAGCTGTGGGTCTAGATATGGTCAATCCAGGTTGCATCACAGCCCCTGAACGAATTTTGTAAGAATTTCTCTCTCTTTCACTGTCTTTGTTTCACGGGCTTTTAAAAGTAATTTATTTTTATAATGGGGTTTAGCTGCTTTTCACGGCTGTGTTTATGCCGCTTTACACCCACTTGACTCACTTCCAGAGAGATATCAATACATAGGTTTTAAGATTCTTACTAGTCAGATATATTCTTGTGCGGTGAATAGGGGGTGTTGAGTCCAGTTCACTGAGCAAGGAGTAGGTCTTTCTATTACATATTGGGTTTATGGAACGGTAGCTGAGCTCATTTGAAACCCTTGTTTTATTCATCACCCCACCTCACCTTTCCCGTTAAGCAGCCATAGTGTGTCTTCTAAACGTGTGACTCTGTTCTGTTTTGTAATTCAGTTCAAGTGTAGCGGTTTTTACATTCCCTCTATAACTGATAGCTTATGATAAGTGTCTTTTTCTGTGTGACTTATTTCACTTAGAATCGTCGTGCCTAAATCTACTCATCATGCTGCTACTAGCCTTATGACATTGATTTCATGGCTGAGTGATATTCCATTGTACATAAGGACCACCACTTCTTTATCCATTTTTCTCTTTCCAGGGATATTTAAGGTGTCATGAAGTGGAGGTTCTTGTCAACAGAGCAGCCCTAAACTTTGGGGTGCCTGTGTCTTGCTGATTTTTAGTTTTCCCAATTTATACGCCCATGAGTGGAAGTGCCCTATGCGCTCTAAGCTGTGTTTTTTCGATGTTTCAGGACACACCGTACACTTCTCCAGAGTGGCTGTTGGCAATTTACATCCCACCCATCAGCGTAGCAAGGCTCCCATTTCTCCATGGCCTGTCCTGCATTTCTGGTTTTGACACTTTTTTCAGCATGGCCCTTTTGACCGATGGGCAGCGAGACTTCTTTGTAGCGCTGATTTGCCTTTCCAGGTTGCTTGGTTGGCCAAAAAGGGCGTATGCGTTTTTTCCTGAATATATTCAGGAAAAAACGCATACGCCCTTTTTGGCCAAGGGCATCATTTTCGACGTTTTGCCGCTTTTCATGTGCTTTAAAGGCGATTCGAATCGACCTCCTGAAATCTGTTTCCTGCAATTCTGCCTTGCTTTCAAATCCTCTTCGTTGCCTTCCCTCAATATATTTGTGGACGAGAGTTATCATTTATAACTCTGCAGGTTTGTGAATTGCAGTGCCCCTGAGCTCCATTTTTCAACTCGCTTTTTTGGGAGCTGGCCGCAAAAGCGCAGGATTGCCTCAGGCCCTCTTCTGGTTCCGGGCGGCAGGCTGAGCCTGTGGTTAATTCTTCTTCCTGATGGGAAAATAGAGTGACCTGTGCCTGTCCCAACACCTAGAGCTAGTCTCTCATTGGCTCCCCCTCTTCCCGTTCATCCTCAGGACAAATTGCAAGCTGTACGGAACAGGAGTTTAAAGGTGCTGGTTCTCCAAGGAGGGAGATTGCTAGTAAAGCGGCTGGAATGGCGAACCCGAGCACAAGGAGATGAGAAATGAGTTGCATTTTAGAAAGCTTTCCCGATCACATGGTGTACCACCTTCTGGGTTTCTCATGCATGTTTTCGATGTAGGAAGATGCCCTTGAACCTGGAGATTTGGGACCCATGGGATGGGTAACAGGCAGTATTACTTTAAAGGCTCTGCGTTTGCTCCCCCAAACTCACCAAACCTCTCAGCCCCGAGAGTGTCCACCCTTATGTCTCATCCAGCTGTGGGTCTAGATATGGTCAATCCAGGTTGCATCACAGCCCCTGAACGAATTTTGTAAGAATTTCTCTCTCTTTCACTGTCTTTGTTTCACGGGCTTTTAAAAGTAATTTATTTTTATAATGGGGTTTAGCTGCTTTTCACGGCTGTGTTTATGCCGCTTTACACCCACTTGACTCACTTCCAGAGAGATATCAATACATAGGTTTTAAGATTCTTACTAGTCAGATATATTCTTGTGCGGTGAATAGGGGGTGTTGAGTCCAGTTCACTGAGCAAGGAGTAGGTCTTTCTATTACATATTGGGTTTATGGAACGGTAGCTGAGCTCATTTGAAACCCTTGTTTTATTCATCACCCCACCTCACCTTTCCCGTTAAGCAGCCATAGTGTGTCTTCTAAACGTGTGACTCTGTTCTGTTTTATAATTCAGTTCAAGTGTAGCGGTTTTTACATTCCCTCTATAACTGATAGCTTATGATAAGTGTCTTTTTCTGTGTGACTTATTTCACTTAGAATCGTCGTGCCTAAATCTACTCATCATGCTGCTACTAGCCTTATGACATTGATTTCATGGCTGAGTGATATTCCATTGTACATAAGGACCACCACTTCTTTATCCATTTTTCTCTTTCCAGGGATATTTAAGGTGTCATGAAGTGGAGGTTCTTGTCAACAGAGCAGCCCTAAACTTTGGGGTGCCTGTGTCTTGCTGATTTTTAGTTTTCCCAATTTATACGCCCATGAGTGGAAGTGCCCTATGCGCTCTAAGCTGTGTTTTTTCGATGTTTCAGGACACACCGTACACTTCTCCAGAGTGGCTGTTGGCAATTTACATCCCACCCATCAGCGTAGCAAGGCTCCCATTTCTCCATGGCCTGTCCTGCATTTCTGGTTTTGACACTTTTTTCAGCATGGCCCTTTTGACCGATGGGCAGCGAGACTTCTTTGTAGCGCTGATTTGCCTTTCCAGGTTGCTTGGTTGGCCAAAAAGGGCGTATGCGGTTTTTCCTGAATATATTCAGGAAAAAACGCATACGCCCTTTTTGGCCAAGGGCATCATTTTCGACGTTTTGCCGCTTTTCATGTGCTTTAAAGGCGATTCGAATCGACCTCCTGAAATCTGTTTCCTGCAATTCTGCCTTGCTTTCAAATCCTCTTCGTTGCCTTCCCTCAATATATTTGTGGACGAGAGTTATCATTTATAACTCTGCAGGTTTGTGAATTGCAGTGCCCCTGAGCTCCATTTTTCAACTCGCTTTTTTGGGAGCTGGCCGCAAAAGCGCAGGATTGCCTCAGGCCCTCTTCTGGTTCCGGGCGGCAGGCTGAGCCTGTGGTTAATTCTTCTTCCTGATGGGAAAATAGAGTGACCTGTGCCTGTCCCAACACCTAGAGCTAGTCTCTCATTGGCTCCCCCTCTTCCCGTTCATCCTCAGGACAAATTGCAAGCTGTACGGAACAGGAGTTTAA
The DNA here is from genome assembly GCF_028023285.1 of Balaenoptera ricei. Taxonomy (NCBI): domain Eukaryota; kingdom Metazoa; phylum Chordata; class Mammalia; order Artiodactyla; family Balaenopteridae; genus Balaenoptera; species Balaenoptera ricei. The sequence goes on from NW_026777571.1 coordinate 146,243, forward strand.
AGGTGCTGGTTCTCCAAGGAGGGAGATTGCTAGTAAAGCGGCTGGAATGGCGAACCCGAGCACAAGGAGATGAGAAATGAGTTGCGTTTTAGAAAGCTTTCCCGATCACATGGTGTACCACCTTCTGGGTTTCTCATGCATGTTTTCGATGTAGGAAGATGCCCTTGAACCTGGAGATTTGGGACCCATGGGATGGGTAACAGGCAGTATTACTTTAAAGGCTCTGCGTTTGCTCCCCCAAACTCACCAAACCTCTCAGCCCCGAGAGTGTCCACCCTTATGTCTCATCCAGCTGTGGGTCTAGATATGGTCAATCCAGGTTGCATCACAGCCCCTGAACGAATTTTGTAAGAATTTCTCTCTCTTTCACTGTCTTTGTTTCACGGGCTTTTAAAAGTAATTTATTTTTATAATGGGGTTTAGCTGCTTTTCACGGCTGTGTTTATGCCGCTTTACACCCACTTGACTCACTTCCAGAGAGATATCAATACATAGGTTTTAAGATTCTTACTAGTCAGATATATTCTTGTGCGGTGAATAGGGGGTGTTGAGTCCAGTTCACTGAGCAAGGAGTAGGTCTTTCTATTACATATTGGGTTTATGGAACGGTAGCTGAGCTCATTTGAAACCCTTGTTTTATTCATCACCCCACCTCACCTTTCCCGTTAAGCAGCCATAGTGTCTCTTCTAAACGTGTGACTCTGTTCTGTTTTGTAATTCAGTTCAAGTGTAGCGGTTTTTACATTCCCTTTATAACTGATAGCTTATGATAAGTGTCTTTTTCTGTGTGACTTATTTCACTTAGAATCGTCGTGCCTACATCTACTCAACATGCTGCTACTAGCCTTATGACATTGATTTCATGGCTGAGTGATATTCCATTGTACATAAGGACCACCACTTCTTTATCCATTTTTCTCTTTCCAGGGATATTTAAGGTGTCATGAAGTGGAGGTTCTTGTCAACAGAGCAGCCCTAAACTTTGGGGTGCCTGTGTCTTGCTGATTTTTAGTTTTCCCAATTTATACGCCCATGAGTGGAAGTGCCCTATGCGCTCTAAGCTGTGTTTTTTCGATGTTTCAGGACACACCGTACACTTCTCCAGAGTGGCTGTTGGCAATTTACATCCCGCCCATCAGCATAGCAAGGCTCCCATTTCTCCATGGCCTGTCCTGCATTTCTGGTTTTGACACTTTTTTCAGCATGGCCCTTTTGACCGATGGGCAGCGAGACTTCTTTGTAGCGCTGATTTGCCTTTCCAGGTTGCTTGGTTGGCCAAAAAGGGCGTATGCGTTTTTTCCTGAATATATTCAGGAAAAAACGCATACGCCCTTTTTGGCCAAGGGCATCATTGTCGACGTTTTGCCGCTTTTCATGTGCTTTAAAGGCGATTCGAATCGACCTCCTGAAATCTGTTTCCTGCAATTCTGCCTTGCTTTCAAATCCTCTTCGTTGCCTTCCCTCAATATATTTGTGGACGAGAGTTATCATTTATAACTCTGCAGGTTTGTGAATTGCAGTGCCCCTGAGCTCCATTTTTCAACTCGCTTTTTTGGGAGCTGGCCGCAAAAGCGCAGGATTGCCTCAGGCCCTCTTCTGGTTCCGGGCGGCAGGCTGAGCCTGTGGTTAATTCTTCTTCCTGATGGGAAAATAGAGTGACCTGTGCCTGTCCCAACACCTAGAGCTAGTCTCTCATTGGCTCCCCCTCTTCCCGTTCATCCTCAGGACAAATTGCAAGCTCTACGGAACAGGAGGTTAAAGGTGCTGGTTCTCCAAGGAGGGAGATTGCTAGTAAAGCGGCTGGAATGGCGAACCCGAGCACAAGGAGATGAGAAATGAGGTGCGTTTTAGAAAGCTTTCCCGATCACATGGTGTACCACCTTCTGGGTTTCTCATGCATGTTTTCGATGTAGGAAGATGCCCTTGAACCTGGAGATTTGGGACCCATGGGATGGGTAACAGGCAGTATTACTTTAAAGGCTCTGCGTTTGCTCCCCCAAACTCACCAAACCTCTCAGCCCCGAGAGTGTCCACCCTTATGTCTCATCCAGCTGTGGGTCTAGATATGGTCAATCCAGGTTGCATCACAGCCCCTGAACGAATTTTGTAAGAATTTCTCTCTCTTTCACTGTCTTTGTTTCACGGGCTTTTAAAAGTAATTTATTTTTATAATGGGGTTTAGCTGCTTTTCACGGCTGTGTTTATGCCGCTTTACACCCACTTGACTCACTTCCAGAGAGATATCAATACATAGGTTTTAAGATTCTTACTAGTCAGATATATTCTTGTGCGGTGAATAGGGGGTGTTGAGTCCAGTTCACTGAGCAAGGAGTAGGTCTTTCTATTACATATTGGGTTTATGGAACGGTAGCTGAGCTCATTTGAAACCCTTGTTTTATTCATCACCCCACCTCACCTTTCCCGTTAAGCAGCCATAGTGTGTCTTCTAAACGTGTGACTCTGTTCTGTTTTGTAATTCAGTTCAAGTGTAGCGGTTTTTACATTCCCTCTATAACTGATAGCTTATGATAAGTGTCTTTTTCTGTGTGACTTATTTCACTTAGAATCGTCGTGCCTAAATCTACTCATCATGCTGCTACTAGCCTTATGACATTGATTTCATGGCTGAGTGATATTCCATTGTACATAAGGACCACCACTTCTTTATCCATTTTTCTCTTTCCAGGGATATTTAAGGTGTCATGAAGTGGAGGTTCTTGTCAACAGAGCAGCCCTAAACTTTGGGGTGCCTGTGTCTTGCTGATTTTTAGTTTTCCCAATTTATACGCCCATGAGTGGAAGTGCCCTATGCGCTCTAAGCTGTGTTTTTTCGATGTTTCAGGACACACCGTACACTTCTCCAGAGTGGCTGTTGGCAATTTACATCCCACCCATCAGCGTAGCAAGGCTCCCATTTCTCCATGGCCTGTCCTGCATTTCTGGTTTTGACACTTTTTTCAGCATGGCCCTTTTGACCGATGGGCAGCGAGACTTCTTTGTAGCGCTGATTTGCCTTTCCAGGTTGCTTGGTTGGCCAAAAAGGGCGTATGCGTTTTTTCCTGAATATATTCAGGAAAAAACGCATACGCCCTTTTTGGCCAAGGGCATCATTTTCGACGTTTTGCCGCTTTTCATGTGCTTTAAAGGCGATTCGAATCGACCTCCTGAAATCTGTTTCCTGCAATTCTGCCTTGCTTTCAAATCTTCTTCGTTGCCTTCCCTCAATATATTTGTGGACGAGAGTTATCATTTATGACTCTGCAGGTTTGTGAATTGCAGTGCCCCTGAGCTCCATTTTTCAACTCGCTTTTTTGGGAGCTGGCCGCAAAAGCGCAGGATTGCCTCAGGCCCTCTTCTGGTTCCGGGCGGCAGGCTGAGCCTGTGGTTAATTCTTCTTCCTGATGGGAAAATAGAGTGACCTGTGCCTGTCCCAACACCTAGAGCTAGTCTCTCATTGGCTCCCCCTCTTCCCGTTCATCCTCAGGACAAATTGCAAGCTCTACGGAACAGGAGGTTAAAGGTGCTGGTTCTCCAAGGAGGGAGATTGCTAGTAAAGCGGCTGGAATGGCGAACCCGAGCACAAGGAGATGAGAAATGAGGTGCGTTTTAGAAAGCTTTCCCGATCACATGGTGTACCACCTTCTGGGTTTCTCATGCATGTTTTCGATGTAGGAAGATGCCCTTGAACCTGGAGATTTGGGACCCATGGGATGGGTAACAGGCAGTATTACTTTAAAGGCTCTGCGTTTGCTCCCCCAAACTCACCAAACCTCTCAGCCCCGAGAGTGTCCACCCTTATGTCTCATCCAGCTGTGGGTCTAGATATGGTCAATCCAGGTTGCATCACAGCCCCTGAACGAATTTTGTAAGAATTTCTCTCTCTTTCACTGTCTTTGTTTCATGGGCTTTTAAAAGTAATTTATTTTTATAATGGGGTTTAGCTGCTTTTCACGGCTGTGTTTATGCCGCTTTACACCCACTTGACTCACTTCCAGAGAGATATCAATACATAGGTTTTAAGATTCTTACTAGTCAGATATATTCTTGTGCGGTGAATAGGGGGTGTTGAGTCCAGTTCACTGAGCAAGGAGTAGGTCTTTCTATTACATATTGGGTTTATGGAATGGTAGCTGAGCTCATTTGAAACCCTTGTTTTATTCATCACCCCACCTCACCTTTCCCGTTAAGCAGCCATAGTGTGTCTTCTAAACGTGTGACTCTGTTCTGTTTTGTAATTCAGTTCAAGTGTAGCGGTTTTTACATTCCCTCTATAACTGATAGCTTATGATAAGTGTCTTTTTCTGTGTGACTTATTTCACTTAGAATCGTCGTGCCTAAATCTACTCATCATGCTGCTACTAGCCTTATGACATTGATTTCATGGCTGAGTGATATTCCATTGTACATAAGGACCACCACTTCTTTATCCATTTTTCTCTTTCCAGGGATATTTAAGGTGTCATGAAGTGGAGGTTCTTGTCAACAGAGCAGCCCTAAACTTTGGGGTGCCTGTGTCTTGCTGATTTTTAGTTTTCCCAATTTATACGCCCATGAGTGGAAGTGCCCTATGCGCTCTAAGCTGTGTTTTTTCGATGTTTCAGGACACACCGTACACTTCTCCAGAGTGGCTGTTGGCAATTTACATCCCGCCCATCAGCGTAGCAAGGCTCCCATTTCTCCATGGCCTGTCCTGCATTTCTGGTTTTGACACTTTTTTCAGCATGGCCCTTTTGACCGATGGGCAGCGAGACTTCTTTGTAGCGCTGATTTGCCTTTCCAGGTTGCTTGGTTGGCCAAAAAGGGCGTATGCGTTTTTTCCTGAATATATTCAGGAAAAAACGCATACGCCCTTTTTGGCCAAGGGCATCATTGTCGACGTTTTGCCGCTTTTCATGTGCTTTACAGGCGATTCGAATCGACCTCCTGAAATCTGTTTCCTGCAATTCTGCCTTGCTTTCAAATCCTCTCCGTTGCCTTCCCTCAATATATTTGTGGACGAGAGTTATCATTTATAACTCTGCAGGTTTGTGAATTGCAGTGCCCCTGAGCTCCATTTTTCAACTCGCTTTTTTGGGAGCTGGCCGCAAAAGCGCAGGATTGCCTCAGGCCCTCTTCTGGTTCCGGGCGGCAGGCTGAGCCTGTGGTTAATTCTTCTTCCTGATGGGAAAATAGAGTGACCTGTGCCTGTCCCAACACCTAGAGCTAGTCTCTCATTGGCTCCCCCTCTTCCCGTTCATCCTCAGGACAAATTGCAAGCTGTACGGAACAGGAGGTTAAAGGTGCTGGTTCTCCAAGGAGGGAGATTGCTAGTAAAGCGGCTGGAATGGCGAACCCGAGCACAAGGAGTTGAGAAATGAGGTGCGTTTTAGAAAGCTTTCCCGATCACATGGTGTACCACCTTCTGGGTTTCTCATGCATGTTTTCGATGTAGGAAGATGCCCTTGAACCTGGAGATTTGGGACCCATGGGATGGGTAACAGGCAGTATTACTTTAAAGGCTCTGCGTTTGCTCCCCCAAACTCACCAAACCTCTCAGCCCCGAGAGTGTCCACCCTTATGTCTCATCCAGCTGTGGGTCTAGATATGGTCAATCCAGGTTGCATCACAGCCCCTGAACGAATTTTGTAAGAATTTCTCTCTCTTTCACTGTCTTTGTTTCACGGGCTTTTAAAAGTAATTTATTTTTATAATGGGGTTTAGCTGCTTTTCACGGCTGTGTTTATGCCGCTTTACACCCACTTGACTCACTTCCAGAGAGATATCAATACATAGGTTTTAAGATTCTTACTAGTCAAATATATTCTTGTGCGGTGAATAGGGGGTGTTGAGTCCAGTTCACTGAGCAAGGAGTAGGTCTTTCTATTACATATTGGGTTTATGGAACGGTAGCTGAGCTCATTTGAAACCCTTGTTTTATTCATCACCCCACCTCACCTTTCCCGTTAAGCAGCCATAGTGTGTCTTCTAAACGTGTGACTCTGTTCTGTTTTGTAATTCAGTTCAAGTGTAGCGGTTTTTACATTCCCTCTATAACTGATAGCTTATGATAAGTGTCTTTTTCTGTGTGACTTATTTCACTTAGAATCGTCGTGCCTAAATCTACTCATCATGCTGCTACTAGCCTTATGACATTGATTTCATGGCTGAGTGATATTCCATTGTACATAAGGACCACCACTTCTTTATCCATTTTTCTCTTTCCAGGGATATTTAAGGTGTCATGAAGTGGAGGTTCTTGTCAACAGAGCAGCCCTAAACTTTGGGGTGCCTGTGTCTTGCTGATTTTTAGTTTTCCCAATTTATACGCCCATGAGTGGAAGTGCCCTATGCGCTCTAAGCTGTGTTTTTTCGATGTTTCAGGACACACCGTACACTTCTCCAGAGTGGCTGTTGGCAATTTACATCCCGCCCATCAGCGTAGCAAGGCTCCCATTTCTCCATGGCCTGTCCTGCATTTCTGGTTTTGACACTTTTTTCAGCATGGCCCTTTTGACCGATGGGCAGCGAGACTTCTTTGTAGCGCTGATTTGCCTTTCCAGGTTGCTTGGTTGGCCAAAAAGGGCGTATGCGTTTTTTCCTGAATATATTCAGGAAAAAACGCATACGCCCTTTTTGGCCAAGGGCATCATTGTCGACGTTTTGCCGCTTTTCATGTGCTTTACAGGCGATTCGAATCGACCTCCTGAAATCTGTTTCCTGCAATTCTGCCTTGCTTTCAAATCCTCTCCGTTGCCTTCCCTCAATATATTTGTGGACGAGAGTTATCATTTATAACTCTGCAGGTTTGTGAATTGCAGTGCCCCTGAGCTCCATTTTTCAACTCGCTTTTTTGGGAGCTGGCCGCAAAAGCGCAGGATTGCCTCAGGCCCTCTTCTGGTTCCGGGCGGCAGGCTGAGCCTGTGGTTAATTCTTCTTCCTGATGGGAAAATAGAGTGACCTGTGCCTGTCCCAACACCTAGAGCTAGTCTCTCATTGGCTCCCCCTCTTCCCGTTCATCCTCAGGACAAATTGCAAGCTGTACGGAACAGGAGGTTAAAGGTGCTGGTTCTCCAAGGAGGGAGATTGCTAGTAAAGCGGCTGGAATGGCGAACCCGAGCACAAGGAGTTGAGAAATGAGGTGCGTTTTAGAAAGCTTTCCCGATCACATGGTGTACCACCTTCTGGGTTTCTCATGCATGTTTTCGATGTAGGAAGATGCCCTTGAACCTGGAGATTTGGGACCCATGGGATGGGTAACAGGCAGTATTACTTTAAAGGCTCTGCGTTTGCTCCCCCAAACTCACCAAACCTCTCAGCCCCGAGAGTGTCCACCCTTATGTCTCATCCAGCTGTGGGTCTAGATATGGTCAATCCAGGTTGCATCACAGCCCCTGAACGAATTTTGTAAGAATTTCTCTCTCTTTCACTGTCTTTGTTTCACGGGCTTTTAAAAGTAATTTATTTTTATAATGGGGTTTAGCTGCTTTTCACGGCTGTGTTTATGCCGCTTTACACCCACTTGACTCACTTCCAGAGAGATATCAATACATAGGTTTTAAGATTCTTACTAGTCAAATATATTCTTGTGCGGTGAATAGGGGGTGTTGAGTCCAGTTCACTGAGCAAGGAGTAGGTCTTTCTATTACATATTGGGTTTATGGAACGGTAGCTGAGCTCATTTGAAACCCTTGTTTTATTCATCACCCCACCTCACCTTTCCCGTTAAGCAGCCATAGTGTGTCTTCTAAACGTGTGACTCTGTTCTGTTTTGTAATTCAGTTCAAGTGTAGCGGTTTTTACATTCCCTCTATAACTGATAGCTTATGATAAGTGTCTTTTTCTGTGTGACTTATTTCACTTAGAATCGTCGTGCCTAAATCTACTCATCATGCTGCTACTAGCCTTATGACATTGATTTCATGGCTGAGTGATATTCCATTGTACATAAGGACCACCACTTCTTTATCCATTTTTCTCTTTCCAGGGATATTTAAGGTGTCATGAAGTGGAGGTTCTTGTCAACAGAGCAGCCCTAAACTTTGGGGTGCCTGTGTCTTGCTGATTTTTAGTTTTCCCAATTTATACGCCCATGAGTGGAAGTGCCCTATGCGCTCTAAGCTGTGTTTTTTCGATGTTTCAGGACACACCGTACACTTCTCCAGAGTGGCTGTTGGCAATTTACATCCCGCCCATCAGCGTAGCAAGGCTCCCATTTCTCCATGGCCTGTCCTGCATTTCTGGTTTTGACACTTTTTTCAGCATGGCCCTTTTGACCGATGGGCAGCGAGACTTCTTTGTAGCGCTGATTTGCCTTTCCAGGTTGCTTGGTTGGCCAAAAAGGGCGTATGCGTTTTTTCCTGAATATATTCAGGAAAAAACGCATACGCCCTTTTTGGCCAAGGGCATCATTGTCGACGTTTTGCCGCTTTTCATGTGCTTTAAAGGCGATTCGAATCGACCTCCTGAAATCTGTTTCCTGCAATTCTGCCTTGCTTTCAAATCCTCTTCGTTGCCTTCCCTCAATATATTTGTGGACGAGAGTTATCATTTATAACTCTGCAGGTTTGTGAATTGCAGTGCCCCTGAGCTCCATTTTTCAACTTGCTTTTTTGGGAGCTGGCCGCAAAAGCACAGGATTGCCTCAGGCCCTCTTCTGGTTCCGGGCGGCAGGCTGAGCCTGTGGTTAATTCTTCTTCCTGATGGGAAAATAGAGTGACCTGTGCCTGTCCCAACACCTAGAGCTAGTCTCTCATTGGCTCCCCCTCTTCCCGTTCATCCTCAGGACAAATTGCAAGCTGTACGGAACAGGAGGTTAAAGGTGCTGGTTCTCCAAGGAGGGAGATTGCTAGTAAAGCGGCTGGAATGGCGAACCCGAGCACAAGGAGATGAGAAATGAGGTGCGTTTTAGAAAGCTTTCCCGATCACATGGTGTACCACCTTCTGGGTTTCTCATGCATGTTTTCGATGTAGGAAGATGCCCTTGAACCTGGAGATTTGGGACCCATGGGATGGGTAACAGGCAGTATTACTTTAAAGGCTCTGCGTTTGCTCCCCCAAACTCACCAAACCTCTCAGCCCCGAGAGTGTCCACCCTTATGTCTCATCCAGCTGTGGGTCTAGATATGGTCAATCCAGGTTGCATCACAGCCCCTGAACGAATTTTGTAAGAATTTCTCTCTCTTTCACTGTCTTTGTTTCACGGGCTTTTAAAAGTAATTTATTTTTATAATGGGGTTTAGCTGCTTTTCACGGCTGTGTTTATGCCGCTTTACACCCACTTGACTCACTTCCAGAAAGATATCAATACATAAGTTTTAAGATTCTTACTAGTCAGATATATTCTTGTGCGGTGAATAGGGGGTGTTGAGTCCAGTTCACTGAGCAAGGAGTAGGTCTTTCTATTACATATTGGGTTTATGGAACGGTAGCTGAGCTCATTTGAAACCCTTGTTTTATTCATCACCCCACCTCACCTTTCCCGTTAAGCAGCCATAGTGTGTCTTCTAAACGTGTGACTCTGTTCTGTTTTGTAATTCAGTTCAAGTGTAGCGGTTTTTACATTCCCTCTATAACTGATAGCTTATGATAAGTGTCTTTTTCTGTGTGACTTATTTCACTTAGAATCGTCGTGCCTAAATCTACTCATCATGCTGCTACTAGCCTTATGACATTGATTTCATGGCTGAGTGATATTCCATTGTACATAAGGACCACCACTTCTTTATCCATTTTTCTCTTTCCAGGGATATTTAAGGTGTCATGAAGTGGAGGTTCTTGTCAACAGAGCAGCCCTAAACTTTGGGGTGCCTGTGTCTTGCTGATTTTTAGTTTTCCCAATTTATACGCCCATGAGTGGAAGTGCCCTATGCGCTCTAAGCTGTGTTTTTTCGATGTTTCAGGACACACCGTACACTTCTCCAGAGTGGCTGTTGGCAATTTACATCCCGCCCATCAGCGTAGCAAGGCTCCCATTTCTCCATGGCCTGTCCTGCATTTCTGGTTTTGACACTTTTTTCAGCATGGCCCTTTTGACCGATGGGCAGCGAGACTTCTTTGTAGCGCTGATTTGCCTTTCCAGGTTGCTTGGTTGGCCAAAAAGGGCGTATGCGTTTTTTCCTGAATATATTCAGGAAAAAACGCATACGCCCTTTTTGGCCAAGGGCATCATTGTCGACGTTTTGCCGCTTTTCATGTGCTTTAAAGGCGATTCGAATCGACCTCCTGAAATCTGTTTCCTGCAATTCTGCCTTGCTTTCAAATCCTCTTCGTTGCCTTCCCTCAATATATTTGTGGACGAGAGTTATCATTTATAACTCTGCAGGTTTGTGAATTGCAGTGCCCCTGAGCTCCATTTTTCAACTCGCTTTTTTGGGAGCTGGCCGCAAAAGCGCAGGATTGCCTCAGGCCCTCTTCTGGTTCCGGGCGGCAGGCTGAGCCTGTGGTTAATTCTTCTTCCTGATGGGAAAATAGAGTGACCTGTGCCTGTCCCAACACCTAGAGCTAGTCTCTCATTGGCTCCCCCTCTTCCCGTTTATCCTCAGGACAAATTGCAAGCTGTACAGAACAGGAGGTTAAAGGTGCTGATTCTCCAAGGAGGGAGATTGCTAGTAAAGCGGCTGGAATGGCGAACCCGAGCACAAGGAGTTGAGAAATGAGGTGCGTTTTAGAAAGCTTTCCCGATCACATGGTGTACCACCTTCTGGGTTTCTCATGCATGTTTTCGATGTAGGAAGATGCCCTTGAACCTGGAGATTTGGGACCCATGGGATGGGTAACAGGCAGTATTACTTTAAAGGCTCTGCGTTTGCTCCCCCAAACTCACCAAACCTCTCAGCCCCGAGAGTGTCCACCCTTATGTCTCATCCAGCTGTGGGTCTAGATATGGTCAATCCAGGTTGCATCACAGCCCCTGAACGAATTTTGTAAGAATTTCTCTCTCTTTCACTGTCTTTGTTTCACGGGCTTTTAAAAGTAATTTATTTTTATAATGGGGTTTAGCTGCTTTTCACGGCTGTGTTTATGCCGCTTTACACCCACTTGACTCACTTCCAGAAAGATATCAATACATAAGTTTTAAGATTCTTACTAGTCAGATATATTCTTGTGCGGTGAATAGGGGGTGTTGAGTCCAGTTCACTGAGCAAGGAGTAGGTCTTTCTATTACATATTGGGTTTATGGAACGGTAGCTGAGCTCATTTGAAACCCTTGTTTTATTCATCACACCACCTCACCTTTCCCGTTAAGCAGCCATAGTGTGTCTTCTAAACGTGTGACTCTGTTCTGTTTTGTAATTCAGTTCAAGTGTAGCGGTTTTTACATTCCCTCTATAACTGATAGCTTATGATAAGTGTCTTTTTCTGTGTGACTTATTTCACTTAGAATCGTCGTGCCTAAATCTACTCATCATGCTGCTACTAGCCTTATGACATTGATTTCATGGCTGAGTGATATTCCATTGTACATAAGGACCACCACTTCTTTATCCATTTTTCTCTTTCCAGGGATATTTAAGGTGTCATGAAGTGGAGGTTCTTGTCAACAGAGCAGCCCTAAACTTTGGGGTGCCTGTGTCTTGCTGATTTTTAGTTTTCCCAATTTATACGCCCATGAGTGGAAGTGCCCTATGCGCTCTAAGCTGTGTTTTTTCGATGTTTCAGGACACACCGTACACTTCTCCAGAGTGGCTGTTGGCAATTTACATCCCGCCCATCAGCGTAGCAAGGCTCCCATTTCTCCATGGCCTGTCCTGCATTTCTGGTTTTGACACTTTTTTCAGCATGGCCCTTTTGACCGATGGGCAGCGAGACTTCTTTGTAGCGCTGATTTGCCTTTCCAGGTTGCTTGGTTGGCCAAAAAGGGCGTATGCGTTTTTTCCTGAATATATTCAGGAAAAAACGCATACGCCCTTTTTGGCCAAGGGCATCATTGTCGACATTTTGCCGCTTTTCGTGTGCTTTAAAGGTGATTCGAATCGACCTCCTGAAATCTGTTTCCTGCAATTCTGCCTTGCTTTCAAATCCTCTTCGTTGCCTTCCCTCAATATATTTGTGGACGAGAGTTATCATTTATAACTCTGCAGGTTTGTGAATTGCAGTGCCCCTGAGCTCCATTTTTCAACTCGCTTTTTTGGGAGCTGGCCGCAAAAGCGCAGGATTGCCTCAGGCCCTCTTCTGGTTCCGGGCGGCAGGCTGAGCCTGTGGTTAATTCTTCTTCCTGATGGGAAAATAGAGTGACCTGTGCCTGTCCCAACACCTAGAGCTAGTCTCTCATTGGCTCCCCCTCTTCCCGTTCATCCTCAGGACAAATTGCAAGCTGTACGGAACAGGAGGTTAAAGGTGCTGGTTCTCCAAGGAGGGAGATTGCTAGTAAAGCGGCTGGAATGGCGAACCCGAGCACAAGGAGTTGAGAAATGAGGTGCGTTTTAGAAAGCTTTCCCGATCACATGGTGTACCACCTTCTGGGTTTCTCATGCATGTTTTCGATGTAGGAAGATGCCCTTGAACCTGGAGATTTGGGACCCATGGGATGGGTAACAGGCAGTATTACTTTAAAGGCTCTGCGTTTGCTCCCCCAAACTCACCAAACCTCTCAGCCCCGAGAGTGTCCACCCTTATGTCTCATCCAGCTGTGGGTCTAGATATGGTCAATCCAGGTTGCATCACAGCCCCTGAACGAATTTTGTAAGAATTTCTCTCTCTTTCACTGTCTTTGTTTCACGGGCTTTTAAAAGTAATTTATTTTTATAATGGGGTTTAGCTGCTTTTCACGGCTGTGTTTATGCCGCTTTACACCCACTTGACTCACTTCCAGAAAGATATCAATACATAAGTTTTAAGATTCTTACTAGTCAGATATATTCTTGTGCGGTGAATAGGGGGTGTTGAGTCCAGTTCACTGAGCAAGGAGTAGGTCTTTCTATTACATATTGGGTTTATGGAACGGTAGCTGAGCTCATTTGAAACCCTTGTTTTATTCATCACCCCACCTCACCTTTCCCGTTAAGCAGCCATAGTGTGTCTTCTAAACGTGTGACTCTGTTCTGTTTTGTAATTCAGTTCAAGTGTAGCGGTTTTTACATTCCCTCTATAACTGATAGCTTATGATAAGTGTCTTTTTCTGTGTGACTTATTTCACTTAGAATCGTCGTGCCTACATCTACTCATCATGCTGCTACTAGCCTTATGACATTGATTTCATGGCTGAGTGATATTCCATTGTACATAAGGACCACCACTTCTTTATCCATTTTTCTCTTTCCAGGGATATTTAAGGTGTCATGAAGTGGAGGTTCTTGTCAACAGAGCAGCCCTAAACTTTGGGGTGCCTGTGTCTTGCTGATTTTTAGTTTTCCCAATTTATACGCCCATGAGTGGAAGTGCCCTATGCGCTCTAAGCTGTGTTTTTTCGATGTTTCAGGACACACCGTACACTTCTCCAGAGTGGCTGTTGGCAATTTACATCCCGCCCATCAGCGTAGCAAGGCTCCCATTTCTCCATGGCCTGTCCTGCATTTCTGGTTTTGACACTTTTTTCAGCATGGCCCTTTTGACCGATGGGCATCGAGACTTCTTTGTAGCGCTGATTTGCCTTTCCAGGTTGCTTGGTTGGCCAAAAAGGGCGTATGCGTTTTTTCCTGAATATATTCAGGAAAAAACGCATACGCCCTTTTTGGCCAAGGGCATCATTGTCGACGTTTTGCCGCTTTTCATGTGCTTTAAAGGTGATTCGAATCGACCTCCTGAAATCTGTTTCCTGCAATTCTGCCTTGCTTTCAAATCCTCTTCGTTGCCTTCCCTCAATATATTTGTGGACGAGAGTTATCATTTATAACTCTGCAGGTTTGTGAATTGCAGTGCCCCTGAGCTCCATTTTTCAACTCGCTTTTTTGGGAGCTGGCCGCAAAAGCGCAGGATTGCCTCAGGCCCTCTTCTGGTTCCGGGCGGCAGGCTGAGCCTGTGGTTAATTCTTCTTCCTGATGGGAAAATAGAGTGACCTGTGCCTGTCCCAACACCTAGAGCTAGTCTCTCATTGGCTCCCCCTCTTCCCGTTCATCCTCAGGACAAATTGCAAGCTGTACGGAACAGGAGGTTAAAGGTGCTGGTTCTCCAAGGAGGTAGATTGCTAGTAAAGCGGCTGGAATGGCGAACCCGAGCACAAGGAGATGAGAAATGAGGTGCGTTTTAGAAAGCTTTCCCGATCACATGGTGTACCACCTTCTGGGTTTCTCATGCATGTTTTCGATGTAGGAAGATGCCCTTGAACCTGGAGATTTGGGACCCATGGGATGGGTAACAGGCAGTATTACTTTAAAGGCTCTGCGTTTGCTCCCCCAAACTCACCAAACCTCTCAGCCCCGAGAGTGTCCACCCTTATGTCTCATCCAGCTGTGGGTCTAGATATGGTCAATCCAGGTTGCATCACAGCCCCTGAACGAATTTTGTAAGAATTTCTCTCTCTTTCACTGTCTTTGTTTCACGGGCTTTTAAAAGTAATTTATTTTTATAATGGGGTTTAGCTGCTTTTCACGGCTGTGTTTATGCCGCTTTACACCCACTTGACTCACTTCCAGAGAGATATCAATACATAGGTTTTAAGATTCTTACTAGTCAGATATATTCTTGTGCGGTGAATAGGGGGTGTTGAGTCCAGTTCACTGAGCAAGGAGTAGGTCTTTCTATTACATATTGGGTTTATGGAACGGTAGCTGAGCTCATTTGAAACCCTTGTTTTATTCATCACCCCACCTCACCTTTCCCGTTAAGCAGCCATAGTGTGTCTTGTAAACGTGTGACTCTGTTCTGTTTTGTAATTCAGTTCAAGTGTAGCGGTTTTTACATTCCCTCTATAACTGATAGCTTATGATAAGTGTCTTTTTCTGTGTGACTTATTTCACTTAGAATCGTCGTGCCTACATCTACTCATCATGCTGCTACTAGCCTTATGACATTGATTTCATGGCTGAGTGATATTCCATTGTACATAAGGACCACCACTTCTTTATCCATTTTTCTCTTTCCAGGGATATTTAAGGTGTCATGAAGTGGAGGTTCTTGTCAACAGAGCAGCCCTAAACTTTGGGGTGCCTGTGTCTTGCTGATTTTTAGTTTTCCCAATTTATACGCCCATGAGTGGAAGTGCCCTATGCGCTCTAAGCTGTGTTTTTTCGATGTTTCAGGACACACCGTACACTTCTCCAGAGTGGCTGTTGGCAATTTACATCCCGCCCATCAGCGTAGCAAGGCTCCCATTTCTCCATGGCCTGTCCTGCATTTCTGGTTTTGACACTTTTTTCAGCATGGCCCTTTTGACCGATGGGCAGCGAGACTTCTTTGTAGCGCTGATTTGCCTTTCCAGGTTGCTTGGTTGGCCAAAAAGGGCGTATGCGTTTTTTCCTGAATATATTCAGGAAAAAACGCATACGCCCTTTTTGGCCAAGGGCATCATTGTCGACGTTTTGCCGCTTTTCATGTGCTTTACAGGCGATTCGAATCGACCTCCTGAAATCTGTTTCCTGCAATTCTGCCTTGCTTTCAAATCCTCTTCGTTGCCTTCCCTCAATATATTTGTGGACGAGAGTTATCATTTATAACTCTGCAGGTTTGTGAATTGCAGTGCCCCTGAGCTCCATTTTTCAACTCGCTTTTTTGGGAGCTGGCCGCAAAAGCACAGGATTGCCTCAGGCCCTCTTCTGGTTCCGGGCGGCAGGCTGAGCCTGTGGTTAATTCTTCTTCCTGATGGGAAAATAGAGTGACCTGTGCCTGTCCCAACACCTAGAGCTAGTCTCTCATTGGCTCCCCCTCTTCCCGTTTATCCTCAGGACAAATTGCAAGCTGTACAGAACAGGAGGTTAAAGGTGCTGATTCTCCAAGGAGGGAGATTGCTAGTAAAGCGGCTGGAATGGCGAACCCGAGCACAAGGAGATGAGAAATGAGGTGCGTTTTAGAAAGCTTTCCCGATCACACGGTGTACCACCTTCTGGGTTTCTCATGCATGTTTTCGATGTAGGAAGATGCCCTTGAACCTGGAGATTTTGGACCCATGGGATGGGTAACAGGCAGTATTACTTTAAAGGCTCTGCGTTTGCTCCCCCAACCTCACCAAAGCTCTCAGCCCCTAGAGTGTCCACCCTTATGTCTCATCCAGCTGTGGGTCTAGATATGGTCAATCCAGGTTGCATCACAGAGCCTGAAAGAATTTTGTAAGAATTTCTCTCTCTTTCACTGTCTTTGTTTCATGGGCTTTTAAAAGTAATTTATTTTTATACTGGGGTTTAACTGCTTTTCACGGCTGAGTTTACGCTGCTTTATACCCACTTGACTCACTTCCAGAGAGATATCAATACATAGGTTTTAAGATTCTTACTAGTCAGATATATTCTTGTGCGGTGAATAGGGGGTGTTGAGTCCAGTTCACTGGGCAAGGAGTAGGTCTTTCTATTACATATTGGGTTTATGGAACGGTAGCTGAGCTCATTTGAAACCCTTGTTTTATTCATCACCCCACCTCACCTTTCCCGTTAAGCAGCCATAGTGTGTCTTCTAAACGTGTGACTCTGTTCTGTTTTGTAATTCAGTTCAAGTGTAGCGGTTTTTACATTCCCTCTATAACTGATAGCTTATGATAAGTGTCTTTTTCTGTGTGACTTATTTCACTTAGAATCGTCGTGCCTAAATCTACTCATCATGCTGCTACTAGCCTTATGACATTGATTTCATGGCTGAGTGATATTCCATTGTACATAAGGACCACCACTTCTTTATCCATTTTTCTCTTTCCAGGGATATTTAAGGTGTCATGAAGTGGAGGTTCTTGTCAACAGAGCAGCCCTAAACTTTGGGGTGCCTGTGTCTTGCTGATTTTTAGTTTTCCCAATTTATACGCCCATGAGTGGAAGTGCCCTATGCGCTCTAAGCTGTGTTTTTTCGATGTTTCAGGACACACCGTACACTTCTCCAGAGTGGCTGTTGGCAATTTACATCCCGCCCATCAGCGTAGCAAGGCTCCCATTTCTCCATGGCCTGTCCTGCATTTCTGGTTTTGACACTTTTTTCAGCATGGCCCTTTTGACCGATGGGCAGCGAGACTTCTTTGTAGCGCTGATTTGCCTTTCCAGGTTGCTTGGTTGGCCAAAAAGGGCGTATGCGTTTTTTCCTGAATATATTCAGGAAAAAACGCATACGCCCTTTTTGGCCAAGGGCATCATTGTCGACGTTTTGCCGCTTTTCATGTGCTTTACAGGCGATTCGAATCGACCTCCTGAAATCTGTTTCCTGCAATTCTGCCTTGCTTTCAAATCCTCTTCGTTGCCTTCCCTCAATATATTTGTGGACGAGAGTTATCATTTATAACTCTGCAGGTTTGTGAATTGCAGTGCCCCTGAGCTCCATTTTTCAACTCGCTTTTTTGGGAGCTGGCCGCAAAAGCACAGGATTGCCTCAGGCCCTCTTCTGGTTCCGGGCGGCAGGCTGAGCCTGTGGTTAATTCTTCTTCCTGATGGGAAAATAGAGTGACCTGTGCCTGTCCCAACACCTAGAGCTAGTCTCTCATTGGCTCCCCCTCTTCCCGTTTATCCTCAGGACAAATTGCAAGCTGTACAGAACAGGAGGTTAAAGGTGCTGATTCTCCAAGGAGGGAGATTGCTAGTAAAGCGGCTGGAATGGCGAACCCGAGCACAAGGAGATGAGAAATGAGGTGCGTTTTAGAAAGCTTTCCCGATCACACGGTGTACCACCTTCTGGGTTTCTCATGCATGTTTTCGATGTAGGAAGATGCCCTTGAACCTGGAGATTTTGGACCCATGGGATGGGTAACAGGCAGTATTACTTTAAAGGCTCTGCGTTTGCTCCCCCAACCTCACCAAAGCTCTCAGCCCCTAGAGTGTCCACCCTTATGTCTCATCCAGCTGTGGGTCTAGATATGGTCAATCCAGGTTGCATCACAGAGCCTGAAAGAATTTTGTAAGAATTTCTCTCTCTTTCACTGTCTTTGTTTCATGGGCTTTTAAAAGTAATTTATTTTTATACTGGGGTTTAACTGCTTTTCACGGCTGAGTTTACGCTGCTTTATACCCACTTGACTCACTTCCAGAGAGATATCAATACATAGGTTTTAAGATTCTTACTAGTCAGATATATTCTTGTGCGGTGAATAGGGGGTGTTGAGTCCAGTTCACTGGGCAAGGAGTAGGTCTTTCTATTACATATTGGGTTTATGGAACGGTAGCTGAGCTCATTTGAAACCCTTGTTTTATTCATCACCCCACCTCACCTTTCCCGTTAAGCAGCCATAGTGTGTCTTCTAAACGTGTGACTCTGTTCTGTTTTGTAATTCAGTTCAAGTGTAGCGGTTTTTACATTCCCTCTATAACTGATAGCTTATGATAAGTGTCTTTTTCTGTGTGACTTATTTCACTTAGAATCGTCGTGCCTAAATCTACTCATCATGCTGCTACTAGCCTTATGACATTGATTTCATGGCTGAGTGATATTCCATTGTACATAAGGACCACCACTTCTTTATCCATTTTTCTCTTTCCAGGGATATTTAAGGTGTCATGAAGTGGAGGTTCTTGTCAACAGAGCAGCCCTAAACTTTGGGGTGCCTGTGTCTTGCTGATTTTTAGTTTTCCCAATTTATACGCCCATGAGTGGAAGTGCCCTATGCGCTCTAAGCTGTGTTTTTTCGATGTTTCAGGACACACCGTACACTTCTCCAGAGTGGCTGTTGGCAATTTACATCCCGCCCATCAGCGTAGCAAGGCTCCCATTTCTCCATGGCCTGTCCTGCATTTCTGGTTTTGACACTTTTTTCAGCATGGCCCTTTTGACCGATGGGCAGCGAGACTTCTTTGTAGCGCTGATTTGCCTTTCCAGGTTGCTTGGTTGGCCAAAAAGGGCGTATGCGTTTTTTCCTGAATATATTCAGGAAAAAACGCATACGCCCTTTTTGGCCAAGGGCATCATTGTCGACGTTTTGCCGCTTTTCATGTGCTTTAAAGGCGATTCGAATCGACCTCCTGAAATCTGTTTCCTGCAATTCTGCCTTGCTTTCAAATCCTCTTCGTTGCCTTCCCTCAATATATTTGTGGACGAGAGTTATCATTTATAACTCTGCAGGTTTGTGAATTGCAGTGCCCCTGAGCTCCATTTTTCAACTCGCTTTTTTGGGAGCTGGCCACAAAAGCGCAGGATTGCCTCAGGCCCTCTTCTGGTTCCGGGCGGCAGGCTGAGCCTGTGGTTAATTCTTCTTCCTGATGGGAAAATAGAGTGACCTGTGCCTGTCCCAACACCTAGAGCTAGTCTCTCATTGGCTCCCCCTCTTCCCGTTCATCCTCAGGACAAATTGCAAGCTGTACGGAACAGGAGGTTAAAGGTGCTGGTTCTCCAAGGAGGGAGATTGCTAGTAAAGCGGCTGGAATGGCGAACCCGAGCACAAGGAGATGAGAAATGAGGTGCGTTTTAGAAAGCTTTCCCGATCACATGGTGTACCACCTTCTGGGTTTCTCATGCATGTTTTCGATGTAGGAAGATGCCCTTGAACCTGGAGATTTGGGACCCATGGGATGGGTAACAGGCAGTATTACTTTAAAGGCTCTGCGTTTGCTCCCCCAAACTCACCAAACCTCTCAGCCCCGAGAGTGTCCACCCTTATGTCTCATCCAGCTGTGGGTCTAGATATGGTCAATCCAGGTTGCATCACAGCCCCTGAACGAATTTTGTAAGAATTTCTCTCTCTTTCACTGTCTTTGTTTCACGGGCTTTTAAAAGTAATTTATTTTTATAATGGGGTTTAGCTGCTTTTCACGGCTGTGTTTATGCCGCTTTACACCCACTTGACTCACTTCCAGAGAGATATCAATACATAGGTTTTAAGATTCTTACTAGTCAGATATATTCTTGTGCGGTGAATAGGGGGTGTTGAGTCCAGTTCACTGAGCAAGGAGTAGGTCTTTCTATTACATATTGGGTTTATGGAACGGTAGCTGAGCTCATTTGAAACCCTTGTTTTATTCATCACCCCACCTCACCTTTCCCGTTAAGCAGCCATAGTGTGTCTTCTAAACGTGTGACTCTGTTCTGTTTTATAATTCAGTTCAAGTGTAGCGGTTTTTACATTCCCTCTATAACTGATAGCTTATGATAAGTGTCTTTTTCTGTGTGACTTATTTCACTTAGAATCGTCGTGCCTACATCTACTCATCATGCTGCTACTAGCCTTATGACATTGATTTCATGGCTGAGTGATATTCCATTGTACATAAGGACCACCACTTCTTTATCCATTTTTCTCTTTCCAGGGATATTTAAGGTGTCACGAAGTGGAGGTTCTTGTCAACAGAGCAGCCCTAAACTTTGGGGTGCCTGTGTCTTGCTGATTTTTAGTTTTCCCAATTTATACGCCCATGAGTGGAAGTGCCCTATGCGCTCTAAGCTGTGTTTTTTCGATGTTTCAGGACACACCGTACACTTCTCCAGAGTGGCTGTTGGCAATTTACATCCCGCCCATCAGCGTAGCAAGGCTCCCATTTCTCCATGGCCTGTCCTGCATTTCTGGTTTTGACACTTTTTTCAGCATGGCCCTTTTGACCGATGGGCAGCGAGACTTCTTTGTAGCGCTGATTTGCCTTTCCAGGTTGCTTGGTTGGCCAAAAAGGGCGTATGCGTTTTTTCCTGAATATATTCAGGAAAAAACGCATACGCCCTTTTTGGCCAAGGGCATCATTGTCGACGTTTTGCCGCTTTTCATGTGCTTTAAAGGCGATTCGAATCGACCTCCTGAAATCTGTTTCCTGCAATTCTGCCTTGCTTTCAAATCCTCTTCGTTGCCTTCCTTCAATATATTTGTGGACGAGAGTTATCATTTATAACTCTGCAGGTTTGTGAATTGCAGTGCCCCTGAGCTCCATTTTTCAACTCGCTGTTTTGGGAGCTGGCCGCAAAAGCGCAGGATTGCCTCAGGCCCTCTTCTTGTTCCGGGCGGCAGGCTGAGCCTGTGGTTAATTCTTCTTCCTGATGGGAAAATAGAGTGACCTGTGCCTGTCCCAACACCTAGAGCTAGTCTCTCATTGGCTCCCCCTCTTCCCGTTTATCCTCAGGACAAATTGCAAGCTGTACAGAACAGGAGGTTAAAGGTGCTGATTCTCCAAGGAGGGAGATTGCTAGTAAAGCGGCTGGAATGGCGAACCCGAGCACAAGGAGTTGAGAAATGAGGTGCGTTTTAGAAAGCTTTCCCGATCACATGGTGTACCACCTTCTGGGTTTCTCATGCATGTTTTCGATGTAGGAAGATGCCCTTGAACCTGGAGATTTGGGACCCATGGGATGGGTAACAGGCAGTATTACTTTAAAGGCTCTGCGTTTGCTCCCCCAAACTCACCAAACCTCTCAGCCCCGAGAGTGTCCACCCTTATGTCTCATCCAGCTGTGGGTCTAGATATGGTCAATCCAGGTTGCATCACAGCCCCTGAACGAATTTTGTAAGAATTTCTCTCTCTTTCACTGTCTTTGTTTCACGGGCTTTTAAAAGTAATTTATTTTTATAATGGGGTTTAGCTGCTTTTCACGGCTGTGTTTATGCCGCTTTACACCCACTTGACTCACTTCCAGAGAGATATCAATACATAGGTTTTAAGATTCTTACTAGTCAGATATATTCTTGTGCGGTGAATAGGGGGTGTTGAGTCCAGTTCACTGAGCAAGGAGTAGGTCTTTCTATTACATATTGGGTTTATGGAACGGTAGCTGAGCTCATTTGAAACCCTTGTTTTATTCATCACCCCACCTCACCTTTCCCGTTAAGCAGCCATAGTGTGTCTTCTAAACGTGTGACTCTGTTCTGTTTTATAATTCAGTTCAAGTGTAGCGGTTTTTACATTCCCTCTATAACTGATAGCTTATGATAAGTGTCTTTTTCTGTGTGACTTATTTCACTTAGAATCGTCGTGCCTACATCTACTCATCATGCTGCTACTAGCCTTATGACATTGATTTCATGGCTGAGTGATATTCCATTGTACATAAGGACCACCACTTCTTTATCCATTTTTCTCTTTCCAGGGATATTTAAGGTGTCACGAAGTGGAGGTTCTTGTCAACAGAGCAGCCCTAAACTTTGGGGTGCCTGTGTCTTGCTGATTTTTAGTTTTCCCAATTTATACGCCCATGAGTGGAAGTGCCCTATGCGCTCTAAGCTGTGTTTTTTCGATGTTTCAGGACACACCGTACACTTCTCCAGAGTGGCTGTTGGCAATTTACATCCCGCCCATCAGCGTAGCAAGGCTCCCATTTCTCCATGGCCTGTCCTGCATTTCTGGTTTTGACACTTTTTTCAGCATGGCCCTTTTGACCGATGGGCAGCGAGACTTCTTTGTAGCGCTGATTTGCCTTTCCAGGTTGCTTGGTTGGCCAAAAAGGGCGTATGCGTTTTTTCCTGAATATATTCAGGAAAAAACGCATACGCCCTTTTTGGCCAAGGGCATCATTGTCGACGTTTTGCCGCTTTTCATGTGCTTTACAGGCGATTCGAATCGACCTCCTGAAATCTGTTTCCTGCAATTCTGCCTTGCTTTCAAATCCTCTTCGTTGCCTTCCTTCAATATATTTGTGGACGAGAGTTATCATTTATAACTCTGCAGGTTTGTGAATTGCAGTGCCCCTGAGCTCCATTTTTCAACTCGCTGTTTTGGGAGCTGGCCGCAAAAGCGCAGGATTGCCTCAGGCCCTCTTCTTGTTCCGGGCGGCAGGCTGAGCCTGTGGTTAATTCTTCTTCCTGATGGGAAAATAGAGTGACCTGTGCCTGTCCCAACACCTAGAGCTAGTCTCTCATTGGCTCCCCCTCTTCCCGTTTATCCTCAGGACAAATTGCAAGCTGTACAGAACAGGAGGTTAAAGGTGCTGATTCTCCAAGGAGGGAGATTGCTAGTAAAGCGGCTGGAATGGCGAACCCGAGCACAAGGAGATGAGAAATGAGGTGCGTTTTAGAAAGCTTTCCCGATCACACGGTGTACCACCTTCTGGGTTTCTCATGCATGTTTTCGATGTAGGAAGATGCCCTTGAACCTGGAGATTTGGGACCCATGGGATGGGTAACAGGCAGTATTACTTTAAAGGCTCTGCGTTTGCTCCCCCAACCTCACCAAAGCTCTCAGCCCCTAGAGTGTCCACCCTTATGTCTCATCCAGCTGTGGGTCTAGATATGGTCAATCCAGGTTGCATCACAGAGCCTGAAAGAATTTTGTAAGAATTTCTCTCTCTTTCACTGTCTTTGTTTCATGGGCTTTTAAAAGTAATTTATTTTTATACTGGGGTTTAACTGCTTTTCACGGCTGAGTTTACGCTGCTTTATACCCACTTGACTCACTTCCAGAGAGATATCAATACATAGGTTTTAAGATTCTTACTAGTCAGATATATTCTTGTGCGGTGAATAGGGGGTGTTGAGTCCAGTTCACTGGGCAAGGAGTAGGTCTTTCTATTACATATTGGGTTTATGGAACGGTAGCTGAGCTCATTTGAAACCCTTGTTTTATTCATCACCCCACCTCACCTTTCCCGTTAAGCAGCCATAGTGTGTCTTCTAAACGTGTGACTCTGTTCTGTTTTATAATTCAGTTCAAGTGTAGCGGTTTTTACATTCCCTCTATAACTGATAGCTTATGATAAGTGTCTTTTTCTGTGTGACTTATTTCACTTAGAATCGTCGTGCCTAAATCTACTCATCATGCTGCTACTAGCCTTATGACATTGATTTCATGGCTGAGTGATATTCCATTGTACATAAGGACCACCACTTCTTTATCCATTTTTCTCTTTCCAGGGATATTTAAGGTGTCATGAAGTGGAGGTTCTTGTCAACAGAGCAGCCCTAAACTTTGGGGTGCCTGTGTCTTGCTGATTTTTAGTTTTCCCAATTTATACGCCCATGAGTGGAAGTGCCCTATGCGCTCTAAGCTGTGTTTTTTCGATGTTTCAGGACACACCGTACACTTCTCCAGAGTGGCTGTTGGCAATTTACATCCCGCCCATCAGCGTAGCAAGGCTCCCATTTCTCCATGGCCTGTCCTGCATTTCTGGTTTTGACACTTTTTTCAGCATGGCCCTTTTGACCGATGGGCAGCGAGACTTCTTTGTAGCGCTGATTTGCCTTTCCAGGTTGCTTGGTTGGCCAAAAAGGGCGTATGCGTTTTTTCCTGAATATATTCAGGAAAAAACGCATACGCCCTTTTTGGCCAAGGGCATCATTGTCGACGTTTTGCCGCTTTTCATGTGCTTTACAGGCGATTCGAATCGACCTCCTGAAATCTGTTTCCTGCAATTCTGCCTTGCTTTCAAATCCTCTTCGTTGCCTTCCCTCAATATATTTGTGGACGAGAGTTATCATTTATAACTCTGCAGGTTTGTGAATTGCAGTGCCCCTGAGCTCCATTTTTCAACTCGCTTTTTTGGGAGCTGGCCGCAAAAGCACAGGATTGCCTCAGGCCCTCTTCTGGTTCCGGGCGGCAGGCTGAGCCTGTGGTTAATTCTTCTTCCTGATGGGAAAATAGAGTGACCTGTGCCTGTCCCAACACCTAGAGCTAGTCTCTCATTGGCTCCCCCTCTTCCCGTTTATCCTCAGGACAAATTGCAAGCTGTACAGAACAGGAGGTTAAAGGTGCTGATTCTCCAAGGAGGGAGATTGCTAGTAAAGCGGCTGGAATGGCGAACCCGAGCACAAGGAGATGAGAAATGAGGTGCGTTTTAGAAAGCTTTCCCGATCACACGGTGTACCACCTTCTGGGTTTCTCATGCATGTTTTCGATGTAGGAAGATGCCCTTGAACCTGGAGATTTGGGACCCATGGGATGGGTAACAGGCAGTATTACTTTAAAGGCTCTGCGTTTGCTCCCCCAAACTCACCAAACCTCTCAGCCCCGAGAGTGTCCACCCTTATGTCTCATCCAGCTGTGGGTCTAGATATGGTCAATCCAGGTTGCATCACAGAGCCTGAAAGAATTTTGTAAGAATTTCTCTCTCTTTCACTGTCTTTGTTTCATGGGCTTTTAAAAGTAATTTATTTTTATACTGGGGTTTAACTGCTTTTCACGGCTGAGTTTACGCTGCTTTATACCCACTTGACTCACTTCCAGAGAGATATCAATACATAGGTTTTAAGATTCTTACTAGTCAGATATATTCTTGTGCGGTGAATAGGGGGTGTTGAGTCCAGTTCACTGGGCAAGGAGTAGGTCTTTCTATTACATATTGGGTTTATGGAACGGTAGCTGAGCTCATTTGAAACCCTTGTTTTATTCATCACCCCACCTCACCTTTCCCGTTAAGCAGCCATAGTGTGTCTTCTAAACGTGTGACTCTGTTCTGTTTTATAATTCAGTTCAAGTGTAGCGGTTTTTACATTCCCTCTATAACTGATAGCTTATGATAAGTGTCTTTTTCTGTGTGACTTATTTCACTTAGAATCGTCGTGCCTAAATCTACTCATCATGCTGCTACTAGCCTTATGACATTGATTTCATGGCTGAGTGATATTCCATTGTACATAAGGACCACCACTTCTTTATCCATTTTTCTCTTTCCAGGGATATTTAAGGTGTCATGAAGTGGAGGTTCTTGTCAACAGAGCAGCCCTAAACTTTGGGGTGCCTGTGTCTTGCTGATTTTTAGTTTTCCCAATTTATACGCCCATGAGTGGAAGTGCCCTATGCGCTCTAAGCTGTGTTTTTTCGATGTTTCAGGACACACCGTACACTTCTCCAGAGTGGCTGTTGGCAATTTACATCCCGCCCATCAGCGTAGCAAGGCTCCCATTTCTCCATGGCCTGTCCTGCATTTCTGGTTTTGACACTTTTTTCAGCATGGCCCTTTTGACCGATGGGCAGCGAGACTTCTTTGTAGCGCTGATTTGCCTTTCCAGGTTGCTTGGTTGGCCAAAAAGGGCGTATGCGTTTTTTCCTGAATATATTCAGGAAAAAACGCATACGCCCTTTTTGGCCAAGGGCATCATTGTCGACGTTTTGCCGCTTTTCATGTGCTTTAAAGGCGATTCGAATCGACCTCCTGAAATCTGTTTCCTGCAATTCTGCCTTGCTTTCAAATCCTCTTCGTTGCCTTCCCTCAATATATTTGTGGACGAGAGTTATCATTTATAACTCTGCAGGTTTGTGAATTGCAGTGCCCCTGAGCTCCATTTTTCAACTCGCTTTTTTGGGAGCTGGCCGCAAAAGCGCAGGATTGCCTCAGGCCCTCTTCTGGTTCCGGGCGGCAGGCTGAGCCTGTGGTTAATTCTTCTTCCTGATGGGAAAATAGAGTGACCTGTGCCTGTCCCAACACCTAGAGCTAGTCTCTCATTGGCTCCCCCTCTTCCCGTTCATCCTCAGGACAAATTGCAAGCTGTACGGAACAGGAGGTTAAAGGTGCTGGTTCTCCAAGGAGGGAGATTGCTAGTAAAGCGGCTGGAATGGCGAACCCGAGCACAAGGAGATGAGAAATGAGGTGCGTTTTAGAAAGCTTTCCCGATCACATGGTGTACCACCTTCTGGGTTACTCATGCATGTTTTCGATGTAGGAAGATGCCCTTGAACCTGGAGATTTGGGACCCATGGGATGGGTAACAGGCAGTATTACTTTAAAGGCTCTGCGTTTGCTCCCCCAAACTCACCAAACCTCTCAGCCCCGAGAGTGTCCACCCTTATGTCTCATCCAGCTGTGGGTCTAGATATGGTCAATCCAGGTTGCATCACAGAGCCTGAAAGAATTTTGTAAGAATTTCTCTCTCTTTCACTGTCTTTGTTTCACGGGCTTTTAAAAGTAATTTATTTTTATACTGGGGTTTAACTGCTTTTCACGGCTGAGTTTACGCTGCTTTATACCCACTTGACTCACTTCCAGAGAGATATCAATACATAGGTTTTAAGATTCTTACTAGTCAGATATATTCTTGTGCGGTGAATAGGGGGTGTTGAGTCCAGTTCACTGGGCAAGGAGTAGGTCTTTCTATTACATATTGGGTTTATGGAACGGTAGCTGAGCTCATTTGAAACCCTTGTTTTATTCATCACCCCACCTCACCTTTCCCGTTAAGCAGCCATAGTGTGTCTTCTAAACGTGTGACTCTGTTCTGTTTTATAATTCAGTTCAAGTGTAGCGGTTTTTACATTCCCTCTATAACTGATAGCTTATGATAAGTGTCTTTTTCTGTGTGACTTATTTCACTTAGAATCGTCGTGCCTAAATCTACTCATCATGCTGCTACTAGCCTTATGACATTGATTTCATGGCTGAGTGATATTCCATTGTACATAAGGACCACCACTTCTTTATCCATTTTTCTCTTTCCAGGGATATTTAAGGTGTCATGAAGTGGAGGTTCTTGTCAACAGAGCAGCCCTAAACTTTGGGGTGCCTGTGTCTTGCTGATTTTTAGTTTTCCCAATTTATACGCCCATGAGTGGAAGTGCCCTATGCGCTCTAAGCTGTGTTTTTTCGATGTTTCAGGACACACCGTACACTTCTCCAGAGTGGCTGTTGGCAATTTACATCCCGCCCATCAGCGTAGCAAGGCTCCCATTTCTCCATGGCCTGTCCTGCATTTCTGGTTTTGACACTTTTTTCAGCATGGCCCTTTTGACCGATGGGCAGCGAGACTTCTTTGTAGCGCTGATTTGCCTTTCCAGGTTGCTTGGTTGGCCAAAAAGGGCGTATGCGTTTTTTCCTGAATATATTCAGGAAAAAACGCATACGCCCTTTTTGGCCAAGGGCATCATTGTCGACGTTTTGCCGCTTTTCATGTGCTTTAAAGGCGATTCGAATCGACCTCCTGAAATCTGTTTCCTGCAATTCTGCCTTGCTTTCAAATCCTCTTCGTTGCCTTCCCTCAATATATTTGTGGACGAGAGTTATCATTTATAACTCTGCAGGTTTGTGAATTGCAGTGCCCCTGAGCTCCATTTTTCAACTCGCTGTTTTGGGAGCTGGCCGCAAAAGCGCAGGATTGCCTCAGGCCCTCTTCTGGTTCCGGGCGGCAGGCTGAGCCTGTGGTTAATTCTTCTTCCTGATGGGAAAATAGAGTGACCTGTGCCTGTCCCAACACCTAGAGCTAGTCTCTCATTGGCTCCCCCTCTTCCCGTTTATCCTCAGGACAAATTGCAAGCTGTACAGAACAGGAGGTTAAAGGTTCTGATTCTCCAAGGAGGGAGATTGCTAGTAAAGCGGCTGGAATGGCGAACCCGAGCACAAGGAGTTGAGAAATGAGGTGCGTTTTAGAAAGCTTTCCCGATCACATGGTGTACCACCTTCTGGGTTTCTCATGCATGTTTTCGATGTAGGAAGATGCCCTTGAACCTGGAGATTTGGGACCCATGGGATGGGTAACAGGCAGTATTACTTTAAAGGCTCTGCGTTTGCTCCCCCAAACTCACCAAACCTCTCAGCCCCGAGAGTGTCCACCCTTATGTCTCATCCAGCTGTGGGTCTAGATATGGTCAATCCAGGTTGCATCACAGCCCCTGAACGAATTTTGTAAGAATTTCTCTCTCTTTCACTGTCTTTGTTTCACGGGCTTTTAAAAGTAATTTATTTTTATAATGGGGTTTAGCTGCTTTTCACGGCTGTGTTTATGCCGCTTTACACCCACTTGACTCACTTCCAGAGAGATATCAATACATAGGTTTTAAGATTCTTACTAGTCAGATATATTCTTGTGCGGTGAATAGGGGGTGTTGAGTCCAGTTCACTGAGCAAGGAGTAGGTCTTTCTATTACATATTGGGTTTATGGAACGGTAGCTGAGCTCATTTGAAACCCTTGTTTTATTCATCACCCCACCTCACCTTTCCCGTTAAGCAGCCATAGTGTGTCTTCTAAACGTGTGACTCTGTTCTGTTTTGTAATTCAGTTCAAGTGTAGCGGTTTTTACTTTCCCTCTATAACTGATAGCTTATGATAAGTGTCTTTTTCTGTGTGACTTATTTCACTTAGAATCGTCGTGCCTAAATCTACTCATCATGCTGCTACTAGCCTTATGACATTGATTTCATGGCTGAGTGATATTCCATTGTACATAAGGACCACCACTTCTTTATCCATTTTTCTCTTTCCAGGGATATTTAAGGTGTCATGAAGTGGAGGTTCTTGTCAACAGAGCAGCCCTAAACTTTGGGGTGCCTGTGTCTTGCTGATTTTTAGTTTTCCCAATTTATACGCCCATGAGTGGAAGTGCCCTATGCGCTCTAAGCTGTGTTTTTTCGATGTTTCAGGACACACCGTACACTTCTCCAGAGTGGCTGTTGGCAATTTACATCCCGCCCATCAGCGTAGCAAGGCTCCCATTTCTCCATGGCCTGTCCTGCATTTCTGGTTTTGACACTTTTTTCAGCATGGCCCTTTTGACCGATGGGCAGCGAGACTTCTTTGTAGCGCTGATTTGCCTTTCCAGGTTGCTTGGTTGGCCAAAAAGGGCGTATGCGTTTTTTCCTGAATATATTCAGGAAAAAACGCATACGCCCTTTTTGGCCAAGGGCATCATTGTCGACGTTTTGCCGCTTTTCATGTGCTTTAAAGGCGATTCGAATCGACCTCCTGAAATCTGTTTCCTGCAATTCTGCCTTGCTTTCAAATCCTCTTCGTTGCCTTCCCTCAATATATTTGTGGACGAGAGTTATCATTTATAACTCTGCAGGTTTGTGAATTGCAGTGCCCCTGAGCTCCATTTTTCAACTCGCTTTTTTGGGAGCTGGCCGCAAAAGCACAGGATTGCCTCAGGCCCTCTTCTGGTTCCGGGCGGCAGGCTGAGCCTGTGGTTAATTCTTCTTCCTGATGGGAAAATAGAGTGACCTGTGCCTGTCCCAACACCTAGAGCTAGTCTCTCATTGGCTCCCCCTCTTCCCGTTTATCCTCAGGACAAATTGCAAGCTGTACAGAACAGGAGGTTAAAGGTGCTGATTCTCCAAGGAGGGAGATTGCTAGTAAAGCGGCTGGAATGGCGAACCCGAGCACAAGGAGTTGAGAAATGAGGTGCGTTTTAGAAAGCTTTCCCGATCACACGGTGTACCACCTTCTGGGTTTCTCATGCATGTTTTCGATGTAGGAAGATGCCCTTGAACCTGGAGATTTGGGACCCATGGGATGGGTAACAGGCAGTATTACTTTAAAGGCTCTGCGTTTGCTCCCCCAAACTCACCAAACCTCTCAGCCCCGAGAGTGTCCACCCTTATGTCTCATCCAGCTGTGGGTCTAGATATGGTCAATCCAGGTTGCATCACAGAGCCTGAAAGAATTTTGTAAGAATTTCTCTCTCTTTCACTGTCTTTGTTTCACGGGCTTTTAAAAGTAATTTATTTTTATACTGGGGTTTAACTGCTTTTCACGGCTGAGTTTACGCTGCTTTATACCCACTTGACTCACTTCCAGAGAGATATCAATACATAGGTTTTAAGATTCTTACTAGTCAGATATATTCTTGTGCGGTGAATAGGGGGTGTTGAGTCCAGTTCACTGGGCAAGGAGTAGGTCTTTCTATTACATATTGGGTTTATGGAACGGTAGCTGAGCTCATTTGAAACCCTTGTTTTATTCATCACCCCACCTCACCTTTCCCGTTAAGCAGCCATAGTGTGTCTTCTAAACGTGTGACTCTGTTCTGT
The DNA here is from genome assembly GCF_028023285.1 of Balaenoptera ricei. Lineage (NCBI taxonomy): Eukaryota > Metazoa > Chordata > Mammalia > Artiodactyla > Balaenopteridae > Balaenoptera > Balaenoptera ricei. The sequence goes on from NW_026777571.1 coordinate 176,856, forward strand.
TTTATAATTCAGTTCAAGTGTAGCGGTTTTTACATTCCCTCTATAACTGATAGCTTATGATAAGTGTCTTTTTCTGTGTGACTTATTTCACTTAGAATCGTCGTGCCTAAATCTACTCATCATGCTGCTACTAGCCTTATGACATTGATTTCATGGCTGAGTGATATTCCATTGTACATAAGGACCACCACTTCTTTATCCATTTTTCTCTTTCCAGGGATATTTAAGGTGTCATGAAGTGGAGGTTCTTGTCAACAGAGCAGCCCTAAACTTTGGGGTGCCTGTGTCTTGCTGATTTTTAGTTTTCCCAATTTATACGCCCATGAGTGGAAGTGCCCTATGCGCTCTAAGCTGTGTTTTTTCGATGTTTCAGGACACACCGTACACTTCTCCAGAGTGGCTGTTGGCAATTTACATCCCGCCCATCAGCGTAGCAAGGCTCCCATTTCTCCATGGCCTGTCCTGCATTTCTGGTTTTGACACTTTTTTCAGCATGGCCCTTTTGACCGATGGGCAGCGAGACTTCTTTGTAGCGCTGATTTGCCTTTCCAGGTTGCTTGGTTGGCCAAAAAGGGCGTATGCGTTTTTTCCTGAATATATTCAGGAAAAAACGCATACGCCCTTTTTGGCCAAGGGCATCATTGTCGACGTTTTGCCGCTTTTCATGTGCTTTAAAGGCGATTCGAATCGACCTCCTGAAATCTGTTTCCTGCAATTCTGCCTTGCTTTCAAATCCTCTTCGTTGCCTTCCCTCAATATATTTGTGGACGAGAGTTATCATTTATAACTCTGCAGGTTTGTGAATTGCAGTGCCCCTGAGCTCCATTTTTCAACTCGCTTTTTTGGGAGCTGGCCGCAAAAGCGCAGGATTGCCTCAGGCCCTCTTCTGGTTCCGGGCGGCAGGCTGAGCCTGTGGTTAATTCTTCTTCCTGATGGGAAAATAGAGTGACCTGTGCCTGTCCCAACACCTAGAGCTAGTCTCTCATTGGCTCCCCCTCTTCCCGTTCATCCTCAGGACAAATTGCAAGCTGTACGGAACAGGAGGTTAAAGGTGCTGGTTCTCCAAGGAGGGAGATTGCTAGTAAAGCGGCTGGAATGGCGAACCCGAGCACAAGGAGATGAGAAATGAGGTGCGTTTTAGAAAGCTTTCCCGATCACATGGTGTACCACCTTCTGGGTTTCTCATGCATGTTTTCGATGTAGGAAGATGCCCTTGAACCTGGAGATTTGGGACCCATGGGATGGGTAACAGGCAGTATTACTTTAAAGGCTCTGCGTTTGCTCCCCCAAACTCACCAAACCTCTCAGCCCCGAGAGTGTCCACCCTTATGTCTCATCCAGCTGTGGGTCTAGATATGGTCAATCCAGGTTGCATCACAGCCCCTGAACGAATTTTGTAAGAATTTCTCTCTCTTTCACTGTCTTTGTTTCACGGGCTTTTAAAAGTAATTTATTTTTATAATGGGGTTTAGCTGCTTTTCACGGCTGTGTTTATGCCGCTTTACACCCACTTGACTCACTTCCAGAGAGATATCAATACATAGGTTTTAAGATTCTTACTAGTCAGATATATTCTTGTGCGGTGAATAGGGGGTGTTGAGTCCAGTTCACTGGGCAAGGAGTAGGTCTTTCTATTACATATTGGGTTTATGGAACGGTAGCTGAGCTCATTTGAAACCCTTGTTTTATTCATCACCCCACCTCACCTTTCCCGTTAAGCAGCCATAGTGTGTCTTCTAAACGTGTGACTCTGTTCTGTTTTGTAATTCAGTTCAAGTGTAGCGGTTTTTACATTCCCTCTATAACTGATAGCTTATGATAAGTGTCTTTTTCTGTGTGACTTATTTCACTTAGAATCGTCGTGCCTAAATCTACTCATCATGCTGCTACTAGCCTTATGACATTGATTTCATGGCTGAGTGATATTCCATTGTACATAAGGACCACCACTTCTTTATCCATTTTTCTCTTTCCAGGGATATTTAAGGTGTCATGAAGTGGAGGTTCTTGTCAACAGAGCAGCCCTAAACTTTGGGGTGCCTGTGTCTTGCTGATTTTTAGTTTTCCCAATTTATACGCCCATGAGTGGAAGTGCCCTATGCGCTCTAAGCTGTGTTTTTTCGATGTTTCAGGACACACCGTACACTTCTCCAGAGTGGCTGTTGGCAATTTACATCCCGCCCATCAGCGTAGCAAGGCTCCCATTTCTCCATGGCCTGTCCTGCATTTCTGGTTTTGACACTTTTTTCAGCATGGCCCTTTTGACCGATGGGCAGCGAGACTTCTTTGTAGCGCTGATTTGCCTTTCCAGGTTGCTTGGTTGGCCAAAAAGGGCGTATGCGTTTTTTCCTGAATATATTCAGGAAAAAACGCATACGCCCTTTTTGGCCAAGGGCATCATTGTCGACGTTTTGCCGCTTTTCATGTGCTTTAAAGGCGATTCGAATCGACCTCCTGAAATCTGTTTCCTGCAATTCTGCCTTGCTTTCAAATCCTCTTCGTTGCCTTCCTTCAATATATTTGTGGACGAGAGTTATCATTTATAACTCTGCAGGTTTGTGAATTGCAGTGCCCCTGAGCTCCATTTTTCAACTCGCTTTTTTGGGAGCTGGCCGCAAAAGCGCAGGATTGCCTCAGGCCCTCTTCTGGTTCCGGGCGGCAGGCTGAGCCTGTGGTTAATTCTTCTTCCTGATGGGAAAATAGAGTGACCTGTGCCTGTCCCAACACCTAGAGCTAGTCTCTCATTGGCTCCCCCTCTTCCCGTTTATCCTCAGGACAAATTGCAAGCTGTACAGAACAGGAGGTTAAAGGTGCTGATTCTCCAAGGAGGGAGATTGCTAGTAAAGCGGCTGGAATGGCGAACCCGAGCACAAGGAGATGAGAAATGAGGTGCGTTTTAGAAAGCTTTCCCGATCACACGGTGTACCACCTTCTGGGTTTCTCATGCATGTTTTCGATGTAGGAAGATGCCCTTGAACCTGGAGATTTGGGACCCATGGGATGGGTAACAGGCAGTATTACTTTAAAGGCTCTGCGTTTGCTCCCCCAACCTCACCAAAGCTCTCAGCCCCGAGAGTGTCCACCCTTATGTCTCATCCAGCTGTGGGTCTAGATATGGTCAATCCAGGTTGCATCACAGAGCCTGAAAGAATTTTGTAAGAATTTCTCTCTCTTTCACTGTCTTTGTTTCACGGGCTTTTAAAAGTAATTTATTTTTATACTGGGGTTTAACTGCTTTTCACGGCTGAGTTTACGCTGCTTTATACCCACTTGACTCACTTCCAGAGAGATATCAATACATAGGTTTTAAGATTCTTACTAGTCAGATATATTCTTGTGCGGTGAATAGGGGGTGTTGAGTCCAGTTCACTGGGCAAGGAGTAGGTCTTTCTATTACATATTGGGTTTATGGAACGGTAGCTGAGCTCATTTGAAACCCTTGTTTTATTCATCACCCCACCTCACCTTTCCCGTTAAGCAGCCATAGTGTGTCTTCTAAACGTGTGACTCTGTTCTGTTTTGTAATTCAGTTCAAGTGTAGCGGTTTTTACATTCCCTCTATAACTGATAGCTTATGATAAGTGTCTTTTTCTGTGTGACTTATTTCACTTAGAATCGTCGTGCCTACATCTACTCATCATGCTGCTACTAGCCTTATGACATTGATTTCATGGCTGAGTGATATTCCATTGTACATAAGGACCACCACTTCTTTATCCATTTTTCTCTTTCCAGGGATATTTAAGGTGTCATGAAGTGGAGGTTCTTGTCAACAGAGCAGCCCTAAACTTTGGGGTGCCTGTGTCTTGCTGGTTTTTAGTTTTCCCAATTTATACGCCCATGAGTGGAAGTGCCCTATGCGCTCTAAGCTGTGTTTTTTCGATGTTTCAGGACACACCGTACACTTCTCCAGAGTGGCTGTTGGCAATTTACATCCCGCCCATCAGCGTAGCAAGGCTCCCATTTCTCCATGGCCTGTCCTGCATTTCTGGTTTTGACACTTTTTTCAGCATGGCCCTTTTGACCGATGGGCAGCGAGACTTCTTTGTAGCGCTGATTTGCCTTTCCAGGTTGCTTGGTTGGCCACAAAGGGCGTATGCGTTTGTTCCTGAATATATTCAGGAAAAAACGCATACGCCCTTTTTGGCCAAGGGCATCATTGTCGACGTTTTGCCGCTTTTCATGTGCTTTAAAGGCAATTCGAATCGACCTCTTGAAATCTGTTTCCTCCAATTCTGCCTTGCTTTCAAATCCTCTTCGTTGCCTTCCCTCAATATATTTGTGGACGAGAGTTATCATTTATAACTCTGCAGGTTTGTGAATTGCAGTGCCCCTGAGCTCCATTTTTCAACTCGCTTTTTTGGGAGCTGGCCGCAAAAGCGCAGGATTGCCTCAGGCCCTCTTCTGGTTCCGGGCGGCAGGCTGAGCCTGTGGTTAATTCTTCTTCCTGATGGGAAAATAGAGTGACCTGTGCCTGTCCCAACACCTAGAGCTAGTCTCTCATTGGCTCCCCCTCTTCCCGTTCATCCTCAGGACAAATTGCAAGCTGTACGGAACAGGAGGTTAAAGGTGCTGGTTCTCCAAGGAGGGAGATTGCTAGTAAAGCGGCTGGAATGGCGAACCCGGGCACAAGGAGATGAGAAATGAGGTGCGTTTTAGAAAGCTTTCCCGATCACACGGTGTACCACCTTCTGGGTTTCTCATGCATGTTTTCAATGTAGGAAGATGCCCTTGAACCTGGAGATTTGGGACCCATGGGATGGGTAACAGGCAGTATTACTTTAAAGGCTCTGCGTTTGCTTCCCCAAACTCACCAAACCTCTCAGCCCCGAGAGTGTCCACCCTTATGTCTCATCCAGCTGTGGGTCTAGATATGGTCAATCCAGGTTGCATCACAGCCCCTGAACGAATTTTGTAAGAATTTCTCTCTCTTTCACTGTCTTTGTTTCACGGGCTTTTAAAAGTAATTTATTTTTATAATGGGGTTTAGCTGCTTTTCACGGCTGTGTTTATGCCGCTTTACACCCACTTGACTCACTTCCAGAGAGATATCAATACATAGGTTTTAAGATTCTTACTAGTCAGATATATTCTTGTGCGGTGAATAGGGGGTGTTGAGTCCAGTTCACTGAGCAAGGAGTAGGTCTTTCTATTACATATTGGGTTTATGGAACGGTAGCTGAGCTCATTTGAAACCCTTGTTTTATTCATCACCCCACCTCACCTTTCCCGTTAAGCAGCCATAGTGTGTCTTCTAAACGTGTGACTCTGTTCTGTTTTGTAATTCAGTTCAAGTGTAGCGGTTTTTACATTCCCTCTATAACTGATAGCTTATGATAAGTGTCTTTTTCTGTGTGACTTATTTCACTTAGAATCGTCGTGCCTAAATCTACTCATCATGCTGCTACTAGCCTTATGACATTGATTTCATGGCTGAGTGATATTCCATTGTACATAAGGACCACCACTTCTTTATCCATTTTTCTCTTTCCAGGGATATTTAAGGTGTCATGAAGTGGAGGTTCTTGTCAACAGAGCAGCCCTAAACTTTGGGGTGCCTGTGTCTTGCTGATTTTTAGTTTTCCCAATTTATACGCCCATGAGTGGAAGTGCCCTATGCGCTCTAAGCTGTGTTTTTTCGATGTTTCAGGACACACCGTACACTTCTCCAGAGTGGCTGTTGGCAATTTACATCCCGCCCATCAGCGTAGCAAGGCTCCCATTTCTCCATGGCCTGTCCTGCATTTCTGGTTTTGACACTTTTTTCAGCATGGCCCTTTTGACCGATGGGCAGCGAGACTTCTTTGTAGCGCTGATTTGCCTTTCCAGGTTGCTTGGTTGGCCAAAAAGGGCGTATGCGTTTTTTCCTGAATATATTCAGGAAAAAACGCATACGCCCTTTTTGGCCAAGGGCATCATTGTCGACGTTTTGCCGCTTTTCATGTGCTTTAAAGGCGATTCGAATCGACCTCCTGAAATCTGTTTCCTGCAATTCTGCCTTGCTTTCAAATCCTCTTCGTTGCCTTCCTTCAATATATTTGTGGACGAGAGTTATCATTTATAACTCTGCAGGTTTGTGAATTGCAGTGCCCCTGAGCTCCATTTTTCAACTCGCTTTTTTGGGAGCTGGCCGCAAAAGCGCAGGATTGCCTCAGGCCCTCTTCTGGTTCCGGGCGGCAGGCTGAGCCTGTGGTTAATTCTTCTTCCTGATGGGAAAATAGAGTGACCTGTGCCTGTCCCAACACCTAGAGCTAGTCTCTCATTGGCTCCCCCTCTTCCCGTTTATCCTCAGGACAAATTGCAAGCTGTACGGAACAGGAGGTTAAAGGTGCTGGTTCTCCAAGGAGGGAGATTGCTAGTAAAGCGGCTGGAATGGCGAACCCGAGCACAAGGAGTTGAGAAATGAGGTGCGTTTTAGAAAGCTTTCCCGATCACATGGTGTACCACCTTCTGGGTTTCTCATGCATGTTTTCGATGTAGGAAGATGCCCTTGAACCTGGAGATTTGGGACCCATGGGATGGGTAACAGGCAGTATTACTTTAAAGGCTCTGCGTTTGCTCCCCCAACCTCACCAAAGCTCTCAGCCCCGAGAGTGTCCACCCTTATGTCTCATCCAGCTGTGGGTCTAGATATGGTCAATCCAGGTTGCATCACAGCCCCTGAACGAATTTTGTAAGAATTTCTCTCTCTTTCACTGTCTTTGTTTCACGGGCTTTTAAAAGTAATTTATTTTTATAATGGGGTTTAGCTGCTTTTCACGGCTGTGTTTATGCCACTTTACACCCACTTGACTCACTTCCAGAGAGATATCAATACATAGGTTTTAAGATTCTTACTAGTCAGATATATTCTTGTGCGGTGAATAGGGGGTGTTGAGTCCAGTTCACTGAGCAAGGAGTAGGTCTTTCTATTACATATTGGGTTTATGGAACGGTAGCTGAGCTAATTTGAAACCCTTGTTTTATTCATCACCCCACCTCACCTTTCCCGTTAAGCAGCCATAGTGTGTCTTCTAAACGTGTGACTCTGTTCTGTTTTGTAATTCAGTTCAAGTGTAGCGGTTTTTACATTCCCTCTATAACTGAAAGCTTATGATAAGTGTCTTTTTCTGTGTGACTTATTTCACTTAGAATCGTCGTGCCTAAATCTACTCATCATGCTGCTACTAGCCTTATGACATTGATTTCATGGCTGAGTGATATTCCATTGTACATAAGGACCACCACTTCTTTATCCATTTTTCTCTTTCCAGGGATATTTAAGGTGTCATGAAGTGGAGGTTCTTGTCAACAGAGCAGCCCTAAACTTTGGGGTGCCTGTGTCTTGCTGATTTTTAGTTTTCCCAATTTATACGCCCATGAGTGGAAGTGCCCTATGCGCTCTAAGCTGTGTTTTTCCGATGTTTCAGGACACACCGTACACTTCTCCAGAGTGGCTGTTGGCAATTTACATCCCGCCCATCAGCGTAGCAAGGCTCCCATTTCTCCATGGCCTGTCCTGCATTTCTGGTTTTGACACTTTTTTCAGCATGGCCCTTTTGACCGATGGGCAGCGAGACTTCTTTGTAGCGCTGATTTGCCTTTCCAGGTTGCTTGGTTGGCCAAAAAGGGCGTATGCGTTTTTTCCTGAATATATTCAGGAAAAAACGCATACGCCCTTTTTGGCCAAGGGCATCATTGTCGACGTTTTGCCGCTTTTCATGTGCTTTAAAGGCGATTCGAATCGACCTCCTGAAATCTGTTTCCTGCAATTCTGCCTTGCTTTCAAATCCTCTTTGTTGCCTTCCCTCAATATATTTGTGGACGAGAGTTATCATTTATAACTCTGCAGGTTTGTGAATTGCAGTGCCCCTGAGCTCCATTTTTCAACTCGCTTTTTTGGGAGCTGGCCGCAAAAGCGCAGGATTGCCTCAGGCCCTCTTCTGGTTCCGGGCGGCAGGCTGAGCCTGTGGTTAATTCTTCTTCCTGATGGGAAAATAGAGTGACCTGTGCCTGTCCCAACACCTAGAGCTAGTCTCTCATTGGCTCCCCCTCTTCCCGTTTATCCTCAGGACAAATTGCAAGCTGTACAGAACAGGAGGTTAAAGGTGCTGATTCTCCAAGGAGGGAGATTGCTAGTAAAGTGGCTGGAATGGCGAACCCGAGCACAAGGAGATGAGAAATGAGGTGCGTTTTAGAAAGCTTTCCCGATCACACGGTGTACCACCTTCTGGGTTTCTCATGCATGTTTTCGATGTAGGAAGATGCCCTTGAACCTGGAGATTTGGGACCCATGGGATGGGTAACAGGCAGTATTACTTTAAAGGCTCTGCGTTTGCTCCCCCAACCTCACCAAAGCTCTCAGCCCCTAGAGTGTCCACCCTTATGTCTCATCCAGCTGTGGGTCTAGATATGGTCAATCCAGGTTGCATCACAGAGCCTGAAAGAATTTTGTAAGAATTTCTCTCTCTTTCACTGTCTTTGTTTCACGGGCTTTTAAAAGTAATTTATTTTTATACTGGGGTTTAACTGCTTTTCACGGCTGAGTTTACGCTGCTTTATACCCACTTGACTCACTTCCAGAGAGATATCAATACATAGGTTTTAAGATTCTTACTAGTCAGATATATTCTTGTGCGGTGAATAGGGGGTGTTGAGTCCAGTTCACTGGGCAAGGAGTAGGTCTTTCTATTACATATTGGGTTTATGGAACGGTAGCTGAGCTCATTTGAAACCCTTGTTTTATTCATCACCCCACCTCACCTTTCCCGTTAAGCAGCCATAGTGTGTCTTCTAAACGTGTGACTCTGTTCTGTTTTGTAATTCAGTTCAAGTGTAGCGGTTTTTACATTCCCTCTATAACTGATAGCTTATGATAAGTGTCTTTTTCTGTGTGACTTATTTCACTTAGAATCGTCGTGCCTACATCTACTCATCATGCTGCTACTAGCCTTATGACATTGATTTCATGGCTGAGTGATATTCCATTGTACATAAGGACCACCACTTCTTTATCCATTTTTCTCTTTCCAGGGATATTTAAGGTGTCATGAAGTGGAGGTTCTTGTCAACAGAGCAGCCCTAAACTTTGGGGTGCCTGTGTCTTGCTGGTTTTTAGTTTTCCCAATTTATACGCCCATGAGTGGAAGTGCCCTATGCGCTCTAAGCTGTGTTTTTTCGATGTTTCAGGACACACCGTACACTTCTCCAGAGTGGCTGTTGGCAATTTACATCCCGCCCATCAGCGTAGCAAGGCTCCCATTTCTCCATGGCCTGTCCTGCATTTCTGGTTTTGACACTTTTTTCAGCATGGCCCTTTTGACCGATGGGCAGCGAGACTTCTTTGTAGCGCTGATTTGCCTTTCCAGGTTGCTTGGTTGGCCACAAAGGGCGTATGCGTTTGTTCCTGAATATATTCAGGAAAAAACGCATACGCCCTTTTTGGCCAAGGGCATCATTGTCGACGTTTTGCCGCTTTTCATGTGCTTTAAAGGCAATTCGAATCGACCTCTTGAAATCTGTTTCCTCCAATTCTGCCTTGCTTTAAAATCCTCTTCGTTGCCTTCCCTCAATATATTTGTGGACGAGAGTTATCATTTATAACTCTGCAGGTTTGTGAATTGCAGTGCCCCTGAGCTCCATTTTTCAACTCGCTTTTTTGGGAGCTGGCCGCAAAAGCGCAGGATTGCCTCAGGCCCTCTTCTGGTTCCGGGCGGCAGGCTGAGCCTGTGGTTAATTCTTCTTCCTGATGGGAAAATAGAGTGACCTGTGCCTGTCCCAACACCTAGAGCTAGTCTCTCATTGGCTCCCCCTCTTCCCGTTCATCCTCAGGACAAATTGCAAGCTGTACGGAACAGGAGGTTAAAGGTGCTGGTTCTCCAAGGAGGGAGATTGCTAGTAAAGCGGCTGGAATGGCGAACCCGGGCACAAGGAGATGAGAAATGAGGTGCGTTTTAGAAAGCTTTCCCGATCACACGGTGTACCACCTTCTGGGTTTCTCATGCATGTTTTCGATGTAGGAAGATGCCCTTGAACCTGGAGATTTGGGACCCATGGGATGGGTAACAGGCAGTATTACTTTAAAGGCTCTGCGTTTGCTTCCCCAAACTCACCAAACCTCTCAGCCCCGAGAGTGTCCACCCTTATGTCTCATCCAGCTGTGGGTCTAGATATGGTCAATCCAGGTTGCATCACAGCCCCTGAACGAATTTTGTAAGAATTTCTCTCTCTTTCACTGTCTTTGTTTCACGGGCTTTTAAAAGTAATTTATTTTTATAATGGGGTTTAGCTGCTTTTCACGGCTGTGTTTATGCCGCTTTACACCCACTTGACTCACTTCCAGAGAGATATCAATACATAGGTTTTAAGATTCTTACTAGTCAGATATATTCTTGTGCGGTGAATAGGGGGTGTTGAGTCCAGTTCACTGAGCAAGGAGTAGGTCTTTCTATTACATATTGGGTTTATGGAACGGTAGCTGAGCTCATTTGAAACCCTTGTTTTATTCATCACCCCACCTCACCTTTCCCGTTAAGCAGCCATAGTGTGTCTTCTAAACGTGTGACTCTGTTCTGTTTTGTAATTCAGTTCAAGTGTAGCGGTTTTTACATTCCCTCTATAACTGATAGCTTATGATAAGTGTCTTTTTCTGTGTGACTTATTTCACTTAGAATCGTCGTGCCTAAATCTACTCATCATGCTGCTACTAGCCTTATGACATTGATTTCATGGCTGAGTGATATTCCATTGTACATAAGGACCACCACTTCTTTATCCATTTTTCTCTTTCCAGGGATATTTAAGGTGTCATGAAGTGGAGGTTCTTGTCAACAGAGCAGCCCTAAACTTTGGGGTGCCTGTGTCTTGCTGATTTTTAGTTTTCCCAATTTATACGCCCATGAGTGGAAGTGCCCTATGCGCTCTAAGCTGTGTTTTTTCGATGTTTCAGGACACACCGTACACTTCTCCAGAGTGGCTGTTGGCAATTTACATCCCGCCCATCAGCGTAGCAAGGCTCCCATTTCTCCATGGCCTGTCCTGCATTTCTGGTTTTGACACTTTTTTCAGCATGGCCCTTTTGACCGATGGGCAGCGAGACTTCTTTGTAGCGCTGATTTGCCTTTCCAGGTTGCTTGGTTGGCCAAAAAGGGCGTATGCGTTTTTTCCTGAATATATTCAGGAAAAAACGCATACGCCCTTTTTGGCCAAGGGCATCATTGTCGACGTTTTGCCGCTTTTCATGTGCTTTAAAGGCGATTCGAATCGACCTCCTGAAATCTGTTTCCTGCAATTCTGCCTTGCTTTCAAATCCTCTTCGTTGCCTTCCTTCAATATATTTGTGGACGAGAGTTATCATTTATAACTCTGCAGGTTTGTGAATTGCAGTGCCCCTGAGCTCCATTTTTCAACTCGCTTTTTTGGGAGCTGGCCGCAAAAGCGCAGGATTGCCTCAGGCCCTCTTCTGGTTCCGGGCGGCAGGCTGAGCCTGTGGTTAATTCTTCTTCCTGATGGGAAAATAGAGTGACCTGTGCCTGTCCCAACACCTAGAGCTAGTCTCTCATTGGCTCCCCCTCTTCCCGTTTATCCTCAGGACAAATTGCAAGCTGTACGGAACAGGAGGTTAAAGGTGCTGGTTCTCCAAGGAGGGAGATTGCTAGTAAAGCGGCTGGAATGGCGAACCCGAGCACAAGGAGTTGAGAAATGAGGTGCGTTTTAGAAAGCTTTCCCGATCACATGGTGTACCACCTTCTGGGTTTCTCATGCATGTTTTCGATGTAGGAAGATGCCCTTGAACCTGGAGATTTGGGACCCATGGGATGGGTAACAGGCAGTATTACTTTAAAGGCTCTGCGTTTGCTCCCCCAACCTCACCAAAGCTCTCAGCCCCGAGAGTGTCCACCCTTATGTCTCATCCAGCTGTGGGTCTAGATATGGTCAATCCAGGTTGCATCACAGCCCCTGAACGAATTTTGTAAGAATTTCTCTCTCTTTCACTGTCTTTGTTTCACGGGCTTTTAAAAGTAATTTATTTTTATAATGGGGTTTAGCTGCTTTTCACGGCTGTGTTTATGCCACTTTACACCCACTTGACTCACTTCCAGAGAGATATCAATACATAGGTTTTAAGATTCTTACTAGTCAGATATATTCTTGTGCGGTGAATAGGGGGTGTTGAGTCCAGTTCACTGGGCAAGGAGTAGGTCTTTCTATTACATATTGGGTTTATGGAACGGTAGCTGAGCTCATTTGAAACCCTTGTTTTATTCATCACCCCACCTCACCTTTCCCGTTAAGCAGCCATAGTGTGTCTTCTAAACGTGTGACTCTGTTCTGTTTTATAATTCAGTTCAAGTGTAGCGGTTTTTACATTCCCTCTATAACTGATAGCTTATGATAAGTGTCTTTTTCTGTGTGACTTATTTCACTTAGAATCGTCGTGCCTACATCTACTCATCATGCTGCTACTAGCCTTATGACATTGATTTCATGGCTGAGTGATATTCCATTGTACATAAGGACCACCACTTCTTTATCCATTTTTCTCTTTCCAGGGATATTTAAGGTGTCATGAAGTGGAGGTTCTTGTCAACAGAGCAGCCCTAAACTTTGGGGTGCCTGTGTCTTGCTGATTTTTAGTTTTCCCAATTTATACGCCCATGAGTGGAAGTGCCCTATGCGCTCTAAGCTGTGTTTTTTCGATGTTTCAGGACACACCGTACACTTCTCCAGAGTGGCTGTTGGCAATTTACATCCCGCCCATCAGCGTAGCAAGGCTCCCATTTCTCCATGGCCTGTCCTGCATTTCTGGTTTTGACACTTTTTTCAGCATGGCCCTTTTGACCGATGGGCAGCGAGACTTCTTTGTAGCGCTGATTTGCCTTTCCAGGTTGCTTGGTTGGCCAAAAAGGGCGTATGCGTTTTTTCCTGAATATATTCAGGAAAAAACGCATACGCCCTTTTTGGCCAAGGGCATCATTGTCGACGTTTTGCCGCTTTTCATGTGCTTTACAGGCGATTCGAATCGACCTCCTGAAATTTGTTTCCTGCAATTCTGCCTTGCTTTCAAATCCTCTTCGTTGCCTTCCCTCAATATATTTGTGGACGAGAGTTATCATTTATAACTCTGCAGGTTTGTGAATTGCAGTGCCCCTGAGCTCCATTTTTCAACTCGCTTTTTTGGGAGCTGGCCGCAAAAGCGCAGGATTGCCTCAGGCCCTCTTCTGGTTCCGGGCGGCAGGCTGAGCCTGTGGTTAATTCTTCTTCCTGATGGGAAAATAGAGTGACCTGTGCCTGTCCCAACACCTAGAGCTAGTCTCTCATTGGCTCCCCCTCTTCCCGTTCATCCTCAGGACAAATTGCAAGCTGTACGGAACAGGAGGTTAAAGGTGCTGGTTCTCCAAGGAGGGAGATTGCTAGTAAAGCGGCTGGAATGGCGAACCCGAGCACAAGGAGATGAGAAATGAGGTGCGTTTTAGAAAGCTTTCCCGATCACACGGTGTACCACCTTCTGGGTTTCTCATGCATGTTTTCGATGTAGGAAGATGCCCTTGAACCTGGAGATTTGGGACCCATGGGATGGGTAACAGGCAGTATTACTTTAAAGGCTCTGCGTTTGCTCCCCCAAACTCACCAAACCTCTCAGCCCCGAGAGTGTCCACCCTTATGTCTCATCCAGCTGTGGGTCTAGATATGGTCAATCCAGGTTGCATCACAGCCCCTGAACGAATTTTGTAAGAATTTCTCTCTCTTTCACTGTCTTTGTTTCACGGGCTTTTAAAAGTAATTTATTTTTATAATGGGGTTTAGCTGCTTTTCACGGCTGTGTTTATGCCGCTTTACACCCACTTGACTCACTTCCAGAGAGATATCAATACATAGGTTTTAAGATTCTTACTAGTCAGATATATTCTTGTGCGGTGAATAGGGGGTGTTGAGTCCAGTTCACTGAGCAAGGAGTAGGTCTTTCTATTACATATTGGGTTTATGGAACGGTAGCTGAGCTCATTTGAAACCCTTGTTTTATTCATCACCCCACCTCACCTTTCCCGTTAAGCAGCCATAGTGTGTCTTCTAAACGTGTGACTCTGTTCTGTTTTGTAATTCAGTTCAAGTGTAGCGGTTTTTACATTCCCTCTATAACTGATAGCTTATGATAAGTGTCTTTTTCTGTGTGACTTATTTCACTTAGAATCGTCGTGCCTAAATCTACTCATCATGCTGCTACTAGCCTTATGACATTGATTTCATGGCTGAGTGATATTCCATTGTACATAAGGACCACCACTTCTTTATCCATTTTTCTCTTTCCAGGGATATTTAAGGTGTCATGAAGTGGAGGTTCTTGTCAACAGAGCAGCCCTAAACTTTGGGGTGCCTGTGTCTTGCTGATTTTTAGTTTTCCCAATTTATACGCCCATGAGTGGAAGTGCCCTATGCGCTCTAAGCTGTGTTTTTTCGATGTTTCAGGACACACCGTACACTTCTCCAGAGTGGCTGTTGGCAATTTACATCCCGCCCATCAGCGTAGCAAGGCTCCCATTTCTCCATGGCCTGTCCTGCATTTCTGGTTTTGACACTTTTTTCAGCATGGCCCTTTTGACCGATGGGCAGCGAGACTTCTTTGTAGCGCTGATTTGCCTTTCCAGGTTGCTTGGTTGGCCAAAAAGGGCGTATGCGTTTTTTCCTGAATATATTCAGGAAAAAACGCATACGCCCTTTTTGGCCAAGGGCATCATTGTCGACGTTTTGCCGCTTTTCATGTGCTTTAAAGGCGATTCGAATCGACCTCCTGAAATCTGTTTCCTGCAATTCTGCCTTGCTTTCAAATCCTCTTCGTTGCCTTCCTTCAATATATTTGTGGACGAGAGTTATCATTTATAACTCTGCAGGTTTGTGAATTGCAGTGCCCCTGAGCTCCATTTTTCAACTCGCTTTTTTGGGAGCTGGCCGCAAAAGCACAGGATTGCCTCAGGCCCTCTTCTGGTTCCGGGCGGCAGGCTGAGCCTGTGGTTAATTCTTCTTCCTGATGGGAAAATAGAGTGACCTGTGCCTGTCCCAACACCTAGAGCTAGTCTCTCATTGGCTCCCCCTCTTCCCGTTTATCCTCAGGACAAATTGCAAGCTGTACAGAACAGGAGGTTAAAGGTGCTGATTCTCCAAGGACGGAGATTGCTAGTAAAGCGGCTGGAATGGCGAACCCGAGCACAAGGAGTTGAGAAATGAGGTGCGTTTTAGAAAGCTTTCCCGATCACATGGTGTACCACCTTCTGGGTTTCTCATGCATGTTTTCGATGTAGGAAGATGCCCTTGAACCTGGAGATTTGGGACCCATGGGATGGGTAACAGGCAGTATTACTTTAAAGGCTCTGCGTTTGCTCCCCCAAACTCACCAAACCTCTCAGCCCCGAGAGTGTCCACCCTTATGTCTCATCCAGCTGTGGGTCTAGATATGGTCAATCCAGGTTGCATCACAGCCCCTGAACGAATTTTGTAAGAATTTCTCTCTCTTTCACTGTCTTTGTTTCACGGGCTTTTAAAAGTAATTTATTTTTATAATGGGGTTTAGCTGCTTTTCACGGCTGTGTTTATGCCACTTTACACCCACTTGACTCACTTCCAGAGAGATATCAATACATAGGTTTTAAGATTCTTACTAGTCAGATATATTCTTGTGCGGTGAATAGGGGGTGTTGAGTCCAGTTCACTGAGCAAGGAGTAGGTCTTTCTATTACATATTGGGTTTATGGAACGGTAGCTGAGCTCATTTGAAACCCTTGTTTTATTCATCACCCCACCTCACCTTTCCCGTTAAGCAGCCATAGTGTGTCTTCTAAACGTGTGACTCTGTTCTGTTTTGTAATTCAGTTCAAGTGTAGCGGTTTTTACATTCCCTCTATAACTGATAGCTTATGATAAGTGTCTTTTTCTGTGTGACTTATTTCACTTAGAATCGTCGTGCCTAAATCTACTCATCATGCTGCTACTAGCCTTATGACATTGATTTCATGGCTGAGTGATATTCCATTGTACATAAGGACCACCACTTCTTTATCCATTTTTCTCTTTCCAGGGATATTTAAGGTGTCATGAAGTGGAGGTTCTTGTCAACAGAGCAGCCCTAAACTTTGGGGTGCCTGTGTCTTGCTGATTTTTAGTTTTCCCAATTTATACGCCCATGAGTGGAAGTGCCCTATGCGCTCTAAGCTGTGTTTTTTCGATGTTTCAGGACACACCGTACACTTCTCCAGAGTGGCTGTTGGCAATTTACATCCCGCCCATCAGCGTAGCAAGGCTCCCATTTCTCCATGGCCTGTCCTGCATTTCTGGTTTTGACACTTTTTTCAGCATGGCCCTTTTGACCGATGGGCAGCGAGACTTCTTTGTAGCGCTGATTTGCCTTTCCAGGTTGCTTGGTTGGCCAAAAAGGGCGTATGCGTTTTTTCCTGAATATATTCAGGAAAAAACGCATACGCCCTTTTTGGCCAAGGGCATCATTGTCGACGTTTTGCCGCTTTTCATGTGCTTTAAAGGCGATTCGAATCGACCTCCTGAAATCTGTTTCCTGCAATTCTGCCTTGCTTTCAAATCCTCTTCGTTGCCTTCCTTCAATATATTTGTGGACGAGAGTTATCATTTATAACTCTGCAGGTTTGTGAATTGCAGTGCCCCTGAGCTCCATTTTTCAACTCGCTTTTTTGGGAGCTGGCCGCAAAAGCACAGGATTGCCTCAGGCCCTCTTCTGGTTCCGGGCGGCAGGCTGAGCCTGTGGTTAATTCTTCTTCCTGATGGGAAAATAGAGTGACCTGTGCCTGTCCCAACACCTAGAGCTAGTCTCTCATTGGCTCCCCCTCTTCCCGTTTATCCTCAGGACAAATTGCAAGCTGTACAGAACAGGAGGTTAAAGGTGCTGATTCTCCAAGGACGGAGATTGCTAGTAAAGCGGCTGGAATGGCGAACCCGAGCACAAGGAGTTGAGAAATGAGGTGCGTTTTAGAAAGCTTTCCCGATCACATGGTGTACCACCTTCTGGGTTTCTCATGCATGTTTTCGATGTAGGAAGATGCCCTTGAACCTGGAGATTTGGGACCCATGGGATGGGTAACAGGCAGTATTACTTTAAAGGCTCTGCGTTTGCTCCCCCAAACTCACCAAACCTCTCAGCCCCGAGAGTGTCCACCCTTATGTCTCATCCAGCTGTGGGTCTAGATATGGTCAATCCAGGTTGCATCACAGCCCCTGAACGAATTTTGTAAGAATTTCTCTCTCTTTCACTGTCTTTGTTTCACGGGCTTTTAAAAGTAATTTATTTTTATAATGGGGTTTAGCTGCTTTTCACGGCTGTGTTTATGCCGCTTTACACCCACTTGACTCACTTCCAGAGAGATATCAATACATAGGTTTTAAGATTCTTACTAGTCAGATATATTCTTGTGCGGTGAATAGGGGGTGTTGAGTCCAGTTCACTGAGCAAGGAGTAGGTCTTTCTATTACATATTGGGTTTATGGAACGGTAGCTGAGCTCATTTGAAACCCTTGTTTTATTCATCACCCCACCTCACCTTTCCCGTTAAGCAGCCATAGTGTGTCTTCTAAACGTGTGACTCTGTTCTGTTTTGTAATTCAGTTCAAGTGTAGCGGTTTTTACATTCCCTCTATAACTGATAGCTTATGATAAGTGTCTTTTTCTGTGTGACTTATTTCACTTAGAATCGTCGTGCCTAAATCTACTCATCATGCTGCTACTAGCCTTATGACATTGATTTCATGGCTGAGTGATATTCCATTGTACATAAGGACCACCACTTCTTTATCCATTTTTCTCTTTCCAGGGATATTTAAGGTGTCATGAAGTGGAGGTTCTTGTCAACAGAGCAGCCCTAAACTTTGGGGTGCCTGTGTCTTGCTGATTTTTAGTTTTCCCAATTTATACGCCCATGAGTGGAAGTGCCCTATGCGCTCTAAGCTGTGTTTTTTCGATGTTTCAGGACACACCGTACACTTCTCCAGAGTGGCTGTTGGCAATTTACATCCCGCCCATCAGCGTAGCAAGGCTCCCATTTCTCCATGGCCTGTCCTGCATTTCTGGTTTTGACACTTTTTTCAGCATGGCCCTTTTGACCGATGGGCAGCGAGACTTCTTTGTAGCGCTGATTTGCCTTTCCAGGTTGCTTGGTTGGCCAAAAAGGGCGTATGCGTTTTTTCCTGAATATATTCAGGAAAAAACGCATACGCCCTTTTTAGCCAACGGCATCATTTTCAACGTTTTGCCGCTTTTCATATGCTTTAAAGGCGATTCGAATCTTCCTCCTGAAATCTGTTTCCTCCAATTCTGCCTTGATTTCAAATCCTCTTCTTTGCCTTCCCTTAATATATTTGTGGACCAGAGTTATCATTTATAACTCTGCACGTTTGTGAATTGCAGTGCCCCTGAGCTCCATTTTTCAACTCGCTTTTTTGGGAGCTGGCCGCAAAAGCGCAGGATTGCCTCAGGCCCTCTTCTGGTTCCGGGCGGCAGGCTGAGCCTGTGGTTAATTCTTCTTCCTGATGGGAAAATAGAGTGACCTGTGCCTGTCCCAACACCTAGAGCTAGTCTCTCATTGGCTCCCCCTCTTCCCGTTCATCCTCAGGACAAATTGCAAGCTGTACGGAACAGGAGGTTAAAGGTGCTGGTTCTCCAAGGAGGGAGATTGCTAGTAAAGCGGCTGGAATGGCGAACCCGAGCACAAGGAGATGAGAAATGAGGTGCGTTTTAGAAAGCTTTCCCGATCACACGGTGTACCACCTTCTGGGTTTCTCATGCATGTTTTCGATGTAGGAAGATGCCCTTGAACCTGGAGATTTGGGACCCATGGGATGGGTAACAGGCAGTATTACTTTAAAGGCTCTGCGTTTGCTCCCCCAAACTCACCAAACCTCTCAGCCCCGAGAGTGTCCACCCTTATGTCTCATCCAGCTGTGGGTCTAGATATGGTCAATCCAGGTTGCATCACAGCCCCTGAACGAATTTTGTAAGAATTTCTCTCTCTTTCACTGTCTTTGTTTCACGGGCTTTTAAAAGTAATTTATTTTTATAATGGGGTTTAGCTGCTTTTCACGGCTGTGTTTATGCCGCTTTACACCCACTTGACTCACTTCCAGAGAGATATCAATACATAGGTTTTAAGATTCTTACTAGTCAGATATATTCTTGTGCGGTGAATAGGGGGTGTTGAGTCCAGTTCACTGAGCAAGGAGTAGGTCTTTCTATTACATATTGGGTTTATGGAACGGTAGCTGAGCTCATTTGAAACCCTTGTTTTATTCATCACCCCACCTCACCTTTCCCGTTAAGCAGCCATAGTGTGTCTTCTAAACGTGTGACTCTGTTCTGTTTTGTAATTCAGTTCAAGTGTAGCGGTTTTTACATTCCCTCTATAACTGATAGCTTATGATAAGTGTCTTTTTCTGTGTGACTTATTTCACTTAGAATCGTCGTGCCTAAATCTACTCATCATGCTGCTACTAGCCTTATGACATTGATTTCATGGCTGAGTGATATTCCATTGTACATAAGGACCACCACTTCTTTATCCATTTTTCTCTTTCCAGGGATATTTAAGGTGTCATGAAGTGGAGGTTCTTGTCAACAGAGCAGCCCTAAACTTTGGGGTGCCTGTGTCTTGCTGATTTTTAGTTTTCCCAATTTATACGCCCATGAGTGGAAGTGCCCTATGCGCTCTAAGCTGTGTTTTTTCGATGTTTCAGGACACACCGTACACTTCTCCAGAGTGGCTGTTGGCAATTTACATCCCGCCCATCAGCGTAGCAAGGCTCCCATTTCTCCATGGCCTGTCCTGCATTTCTGGTTTTGACACTTTTTTCAGCATGGCCCTTTTGACCGATGGGCAGCGAGACTTCTTTGTAGCGCTGATTTGCCTTTCCAGGTTGCTTGGTTGGCCAAAAAGGGCGTATGCGTTTTTTCCTGAATATATTCAGGAAAAAACGCATACGCCCTTTTTGGCCAAGGGCATCATTGTCGACGTTTTGCCGCTTTTCATGTGCTTTAAAGGCGATTCGAATCGACCTCCTGAAATCTGTTTCCTGCAATTCTGCCTTGCTTTCAAATCCTCTTCGTTGACTTCCCTCAATATATTTGTGGACGAGAGTTATCATTTATAACTCTGCAGGTTTGTGAATTGCAGTGCCCCTGAGCTCCATTTTTCAACTGGCTTTTTTGGGAGCTGGCCGCAAAAGCGCAGGATTGCCTCAGGCCCTCTTCTGGTTCCGGGCGGCAGGCTGAGCCTGTGGTTAATTCTTCTTCCTGATGGGAAAATAGAGTGACCTGTGCCTGTCCCAACACCTAGAGCTAGTCTCTCATTGGCTCCCCCTATTCCCGTTTATCCTCAGGACAAATTGCAAGCTGTACAGAACAGGAGGTTAAAGGTGCTGATTCTCCAAGGAGGGAGATTGCTAGTAAAGCGGCTGGAATGGCAAACCCGAGCACAAGGAGTTGAGAAATGAGGTGCGTTTTAGAAAGCTTTCCCGATCACACGGTGTACCACCTTCTGGGTTTCTCATGCATGTTTTCGATGTAGGAAGATGCCCTTGAACCTGGAGATTTGGGACCCATGGGATGGGTAACAGGCAGTATTACTTTAAAGGCTCTGCGTTTGCTCCCCCAAACTCACCAAACCTCTCAGCCCCGAGAGTGTCCACCCTTATGTCTCATCCAGCTGTGGGTCTAGATATGGTCAATCCAGGTTGCATCACAGCCCCTGAACGAATTTTGTAAGAATTTCTCTCTCTTTCACTGTCTTTGTTTCACGGGATTTTAAAAGTAATTTATTTTTATACTGGGGTTTAACTGCTTTACACGGCTGAGTTTACGCTGCTTTATACCCACTTGACTCACTTCCAGAGAGATATCAATACATAGGTTTTAAGATTCTTACTAGTCAGATATATTCTTGTGCGGTGAATAGGGGGTGTTGAGTCCAGTTCACTGGGCAAGGAGTAGGTCTTTCTATTACATATTGGGTTTATGGAACGGTAGCTGAGCTCATTTGAAACCCTTGTTTTATTCATCACCCCACCTCACCTTTCCCGTTAAGCAGCCATAGTGTGTCTTCTAAACGTGTGACTCTGTTCTGTTTTGTAATTCAGTTCAAGTGTAGCGGTTTTTACATTCCCTCTATAACTGATAGCTTATGATAAGTGTCTTTTTCTGTGTGACTTATTTCACTTAGAATCGTCGTGCCTACATCTACTCATCATGCTGCTACTAGCCTTATGACATTGATTTCATGGCTGAGTGATATTCCATTGTACATAAGGACCACCACTTCTTTATCCATTTTTCTCTTTCCAGGGATATTTAAGGTGTCATGAAGTGGAGGTTCTTGTCAACAGAGCAGCCCTAAACTTTGGGGTGCCTGTGTCTTGCTGATTTTTAGTTTTCCCAATTTATACGCCCATGAGTGGAAGTGCCCTATGCGCTCTAAGCTGTGTTTTTTCGATGTTTCAGGACACACCGTACACTTCTCCAGAGTGGCTGTTGGCA
Source organism: Balaenoptera ricei (assembly GCF_028023285.1). Lineage (NCBI taxonomy): Eukaryota > Metazoa > Chordata > Mammalia > Artiodactyla > Balaenopteridae > Balaenoptera > Balaenoptera ricei. Next base: position 198,373 of record NW_026777571.1, read on the forward strand.
ATTTACATCCCGCCCATCAGCGTAGCAAGGCTCCCATTTCTCCATGGCCTGTCCTGCATTTCTGGTTTTGACACTTTTTTCAGCATGGCCCTTTTGACCGATGGGCAGCGAGACTTCTTTGTAGCGCTGATTTGCCTTTCCAGGTTGCTTGGTTGGCCAAAAAGGGCGTATGCGTTTTTTCCTGAATATATTCAGGAAAAAACGCATACGCCCTTTTTGGCCAAGGGCATCATTGTCGACGTTTTGCCGCTTTTCATGTGCTTTAAAGGCGATTCGAATCGACCTCCTGAAATCTGTTTCCTGCAATTCTGCCTTGCTTTCAAATCCTCTTCGTTGCCTTCCCTCAATATATTTGTGGACGAGAGTTATCATTTATAACTCTGCAGGTTTGTGAATTGCAGTGCCCCTGAGCTCCATTTTTCAACTCGCTTTTTTGGGAGCTGGCCGCAAAAGCGCAGGATTGCCTCAGGCCCTCTTCTGGTTCCGGGCGGCAGGCTGAGCCTGTGGTTAATTCTTCTTCCTGATGGGAAAATAGAGTGACCTGTGCCTGTCCCAACACCTAGAGCTAGTCTCTCATTGGCTCCCCCTCTTCCCGTTTATCCTCAGGACAAATTGCAAGCTGTACAGAACAGGTGGTTAAAGGTGCTGATTCTCCAAGGAGGGAGATTGCTAGTAAAGCGGCTGGAATGGCGAACCCGAGCACAAGGAGTTGAGAAATGAGGTGCGTTTTAGAAAGCTTTCCCGATCACACGGTGTACCACCTTCTGGGTTTCTCATGCATGTTTTCGATGTAGGAAGATGCCCTTGAACCTGGAGATTTGGGACCCATGGGATGGGTAACAGGCAGTATTACTTTAAAGGCTCTGCGTTTGCTCCCCCAAACTCACCAAACCTCTCAGCCCCGAGAGTGTCCACCCTTATGTCTCATCCAGCTGTGGGTCTAGATATGGTCAATCCAGGTTGCATCACAGCCCCTGAACGAATTTTGTAAGAATTTCTCTCTCTTTCACTGTCTTTGTTTCACGGGCTTTTAAAAGTAATTTATTTTTATAATGGGGTTTAGCTGCTTTTCATGGCTGTGTTTATGCCGCTTTACACCCACTTGACTCACTTCCAGAGAGATATCAATACATAGGTTTTAAGATTCTTACTAGTCAGATATATTCTTGTGCGGTGAATAGGGGGTGTTGAGTCCAGTTCACTGAGCAAGGAGTAGGTCTTTCTATTACATATTGGGTTTATGGAACGGTAGCTGAGCTCATTTGAAACCCTTGTTTTATTCATCACCCCACCTCACCTTTCCCGTTAAGCAGCCATAGTGTGTCTTCTAAACGTGTGACTCTGTTCTGTTTTGTAATTCAGTTCAAGTGTAGCGGTTTTTACATTCCCTCTATAACAGATAGCTTATGATAAGTGTCTTTTTCTGTGTGACTTATTTCACTTAGAATCGTCGTGCCTACATCTACTCATCATGCTGCTACTAGCCTTATGACATTGATTTCATGGCTGAGTGATATTCCATTGTACATAAGGACCACCACTTCTTTATCCATTTTTCTCTTTCCAGGGATATTTAAGGTGTCATGAAGTGGAGGTTCTTGTCAACAGAGCAGCCCTAAACTTTGGGGTGCCTGTGTCTTGCTGATTTTTAGTTTTCCCAATTTATACGCCCATGAGTGGAAGTGCCCTATGCACTCTAAGCTGTGTTTTTTCGATGTTTCAGGACACACCGTACACTTCTCCAGAGTGGCTGTTGGCAATTTACATCCCGCCCATCAGCGTAGCAAGGCTCCCATTTCTCCATGGCCTGTCCTGCATTTCTGGTTTTGACACTTTTTTCAGCATGGCCCTTTTGACCGATGGGCAGCGAGACTTCTTTGTAGCGCTGATTTGCCTTTCCAGGTTGCTTGGTTGGCCAAAAAGGGCGTATGCGTTTTTTCCTGAATATATTCAGGAAAAAACGCATACGCCCTTTTTGGCCAAGGGCATCATTGTCGACGTTTTGCCGCTTTTCATGTGCTTTACAGGCGATTCGAATCGACCTCCTGAAATCTGTTTCCTGCAATTCTGCCTTGCTTTCAAATCCTCTTCGTTGCCTTCCCTCAATATATTTGTGGACGAGAGTTATCATTTATAACTCTGCAGGTTTGTGAATTGCAGTGCCCCTGAGCTCCATTTTTCAACTCGCTTTTTTGGGAGCTGGCCGCAAAAGCGCAGGATTGCCTCAGGCCCTCTTCTGGTTCCGGGCGGCAGGCTGAGCCTGTGGTTAATTCTTCTTCCTGATGGGAAAATAGAGTGACCTGTGCCTGTCCCAACACCTAGAGCTAGTCTCTCATTGGCTCCCCCTCTTCCCGTTCATCCTCAGGACAAATTGCAAGCTGTACGGAACAGGAGGTTAAAGGTGCTGGTTCTCCAAGGAGGGAGATTGCTAGTAAAGCGGCTGGAATGGCGAACCCGAGCACAAGGAGATGAGAAATGAGGTGCGTTTTAGAAAGCTTTCCCGATCACACGGTGTACCACCTTCTGGGTTTCTCATGCATGTTTTCGATGTAGGAAGATGCCCTTGAACCTGGAGATTTGGGACCCATGGGATGGGTAACAGGCAGTATTACTTTAAAGGCTCTGCGTTTGCTACCCCAACCTCACCAAAGCTCTCAGCCCCGAGAGTGTCCACCCTTATGTCTCATCCAGCTGTGGGTCTAGATATGGTCCATCCAGGTTGCATCACAGCCCCTGAACGAATTTTGTAAGAATTTCTCTCTCTTTCACTGTCTTTGTTTCACGGGCTTTTAAAAGTAATTTATTTTTATAATGGGGTTTAGCTGCTTTTCACGGCTGTGTTTATGCCGCTTTATACCCACTTGACTCACTTCCAGAGAGATATCAATACATAGGTTTTAAGATTCTTACTAGTCAGATATATTCTTGTACGGTGAATAGGGGGTGTTGAGCCCAGTTCACTGGGCAAGGAATAGGTCTTTCTATTACATATTGGGTTTATGGAACGGTAGCTGAGCTCATTTGAAACCCTTGTTTTATTCATCACCCCACCTCACCTTTCCCGTTAAGCAGCCATAGTGTGTCTTCTAAACGTGTGACTCTGTTCTGTTTTGTAATTCAGTTCAAGTGTAGCGGTTTTTACATTCCCTCTATAACTGATAGCTTATGATAAGTGTCTTTTTCTGTGTGACTTATTTCACTTAGAATCGTCGTGCCTACATCTACTCATCATGCTGCTACTAGCCTTATGACATTGATTTCATGGCTGAGTGATATTCCATTGTACATAAGGACCACCACTTCTTTATCCATTTTTCTCTTTCCAGGGATATTTAAGGTGTCATGAAGTGGAGGTTCTTGTCAACAGAGCAGCCCTAAACTTTGGGGTGCCTGTGTCTTGCTGATTTTTAGTTTTCCCAATTTATACGCCCATGAGTGGAAGTGCCCTATGCGCTCTAAGCTGTGTTTTTTCGATGTTTCAGGACACACCGTACACTTCTCCAGAGTGGCTGTTGGCAATTTACATCCCGCCCATCAGCGTAGCAAGGCTCCCATTTCTCCATGGCCTGTCCTGCATTTCTGGTTTTGACACTTTTTTCAGCATGGCCCTTTTGACCGATGGGCAGCGAGACTTCTTTGTAGCGCTGATTTGCCTTTCCAGGTTGCTTGGCTGGCCAAAAAGGGCGTATGCGTTTTTTCCTGAATATATTCACGAAAAAACGCATACGCCCTTTTTGGACAAGGGTATCATTGTCGACGTTTTGCCGCTTTTCATGTGCTTTACAGGCGATTCGAATCGACCTCCTGAAATCTGTTTCCTGCAATTCTGCCTTGCTTTCAAATCCTCTTCGTTGCCTTCCCTCAATATATTTGTGGACGAGAGTTATCATTTATAACTCTGCAGGTTTGTGAATTGCAGTGCCCCTGAGCTCCATTTTTCAACTCGCTTTTTTGGGAGCTGGCCGCAAAAGCGCAGGATTGCCTCAGGCCCTCTTCTGGTTCCGGGCGGCAGGCTGAGCCTGTGGTTAATTCTTCTTCCTGATGGGAAAATAGAGTGACCTGTGCCTGTCCCAACACCTAGAGCTAGTCTCTCATTGGCTCCCCCTCTTCCCGTTCATCCTCAGGACAAATTGCAAGCTGTATGGAACAGGAGGTTAAAGGTGCTGATTCTCCAAGGAGGGAGATTGCTAGTAAAGCGGCTGGAATGGCGAACCCGAGCACAAGGAGATGAGAAATGAGGTGCGTTTTAGAAAGCTTTCCCGATCACACGGTGTACCACCTTCTGGGTTTCTCATGCATGTTTTCGATGTAGGAAGATGCCCTTGAACCTGGAGATTTGGGACCCATGGGATGGGTAACAGGCAGTATTACTTTAAAGGCTCTGCGTTTGCTCCCCCAACCTCACCAAAGCTCTCAGCCCCGAGAGTGTCCACCCTTATGTCTCATCCAGCTGTGGGTCTAGATATGGTCAATCCAGGTTGCATCACAGAGCCTGAACGAATTTTGTAAGAATTTCTCTCTCTTTCACTGTCTTTGTTTCACGGGCTTTTAAAAGTAATTTATTTTTATACTGGGGTTTAGCTGCTTTTCACGGCTGAGTTTACGCCGCTTTATACCCACTTGACTCACTTCCAGAGAGATATCAATACATAGGTTTTAAGATTCTTACTAGTCAGATATATTCTTGTGCGGTGAATAGGGGGTGTTGAGCCCAGTTCACTGGGCAAGGAGTAGGTCTTTCTATTACATATTGGGTTTATGGAACGGTATCTGAGCTAATTTGAAACCCTTGTTTTATGCATCACCCCACCTCACCTTTCCCGTTAAGCAGCCATAGTGTGTTTTCTAAACGTGTGACTCTGTTCTGTTTTGTAATTCAGTTCAAGTGTAGCGGTTTTTACATTCCCTCTATAAGTGATAGCTTATGATAAGTGTCTTTTTCTGTGTGACTTATTTCACTTAGAATCGTCGTGCCTAAATCCACTCATCATGCTGCTACTAGCCTTATGACATTGATTTCATGGCTGAGTGATATTCCATTGTACATAAGGACCACCACTTCTTTATCCATTTTTCTCTTTCCTGGGATATTTAAGGTGTCATGAAGTGGAGGTTCTTGTCAACAGAGCAGCCCTAAACTTTGGGTTGCCTGTGTCTTGCTGATTTTTAGTTTTCCCAATTTATACGCCCATGAGTGGAAGTGCCCTATGCGCTCTAAGCTGTGTTTTTTCGATGTTTCAGGACACACCGTACACTTCTCCAGAGTGGCTGTTGGCAATTTACATCCCGCCCATCAGCGTAGCAAGGCTCCCATTTCTCCATGGCCTGTCCTGCATTTCTGGTTTTGACACTTTTTTCAGCATGGCCCTTTTGACCGATGGGCAGCGAGACTTCTTTGTAGCGCTGATTTGCCTTTCCAGGTTGCTTGGTTGGCCAAAAAGGGCGCATGCGTTTTTTCCTGAATATATTCAGGAAAAAACGCATGCGCCCTTTTTGGCCAAGGGCATCATTGTCGCCGTTTTGCCGCTTTTCATGTGCTTTACAGGCGATTCGAATCGACCTCCTGAAATCTGTTTCCTGCAATTCTGCCTTGCTTTCAAATCCTCTTCGTTGCCTTCCCTCAATATATTTGTGGACGAGAGTTATCATTTATAACTCTGCAGGTTTGTGAATTGCAGTGCCCCTGAGCTCCATTTTTCAACTCGCTTTTTTGGGAGCTGGCCTCAAAAGCGCAGGATTGCCTCAGGCCCTCTTCTGGTTCCGGGCGGCAGGCTGAGCCTGTGGTTAATTCTTCTTCCTGATGGGAAAATAGAGTGACCTGTGCCTGTCCCAACACCTAGAGCTAGTCTCTCATTGGCTCCCCCTCTTCCCGTTCATCCTCAGGACAAATTGCAAGCTGTTCGGAACAGGAGGTTAAAGGTGCTGGTTCTCCAAGGAGGGAGATTGCTAGTAAAGTGGCTGGAATGGCGAACCCGAGCACAAGGAGTTGAGAAATGAGGTGCGTTTTAGAAAGCTTTCCCGATCACACGGTGTACCACCTTCTGGGTTTCTCATGCATGTTTTCGATGTAGGAAGATGCCCTTGAACCTGGAGATTTGGGACCCATGGGATGGGTAACAGGCAGTATTACTTTAAAGGCTCTGCGTTTGCTCCCCCAACCTCACCAAAGCTCTCAGCCCCGAGAGTGTCCACCCTTATGTCTCATCCAGCTGTGGGTCTAGATATGGTCCATCCAGGTTGCATCACAGCCCCTGAACGAATTTTGTAAGAATTTCTCTCTCTTTCTCTGTCTTTGTTTCACGGGCATTTAAAAGTAATTTATTTTTATAATGGGGTTTAGCTGCTTTTCACGGCTGTGTTTATGCCGCTTTATACCCACTTGACTCACTTCCAGAGAGATATCAATACATAGGTTTTAAGATTCTTACTAGTCAGATATATTCTTGTGCGGTGAATAGGGGGTGTTGAGCCCAGTTCACTGGGCAAGGAGTAGGTCTTTCTATTACATATTGGGTTTATGGAACGGTATCTGAGCTAATTTGAAACCCTTGTTTTATTCATCACCCCACCTCACCTTTCCCGTTAAGCAGCCATAGTGTGTCTTCTAAACGTGTGACTCTGTTCTGTTTTGTAATTCAGTTCAAGTGTAGCGGTTTTTACATTCCCTCTATAACTGATAGCTTATGATAAGTGTCTTTTTCTGTGTGACTTATTTCACTTAGAATCGTCGTGCCTACATCTACTCATCATGCTGCTACTAGCCTTATGACATTGATTTCATGGCTGAGTGATATTCCATTGTACATAAGGACCACCACTTCTTTATCCATTTTTCTCTTTCCAGGGATATTTAAGGTGTCATGAAGTGGAGGTTCTTGTCAACAGAGCAGCCCTAAACTTTGGGGTGCCTGTGTCTTGCTGATTTTTAGTTTTCCCAATTTATACGCCCATGAGTGGAAGTGCCCTATGCGCTCTAAGCTGTGTTTTTTCGATGTTTCAGGACACACCGTACACTTCTCCAGAGTGGCTGTTGGCAATTTACATCCCGCCCATCAGCGTAGCAAGGCTCCCATTTCTCCATGGCCTGTCCTGCATTTCTGGTTTTGACACTTTTTTCAGCATGGCCCTTTTGACCGATGGGCAGCGAGACTTCTTTGTAGCGCTGATTTGCCTTTCCAGGTTGCTTGGTTGGCCAAAAAGGGCGTATGCGTTTTTTCCTGAATATATTCACGAAAAAACGCATACGCCCTTTTTGGCCAAGGGCATCATTGTCGACGTTTTGCCGCTTTTCATGTGCTTTACAGGCGATTCGAATCGACCTCCTGAAATCTGTTTCCTGCAATTCTGCCTTGCTTTCAAATCCTCTTCGTTGCCTTCCCTCAATATATTTGTGGACGAGAGTTATCATTTATAACTCTGCAGGTTTGTGAATTGCAGTGCCCCTGAGCTCCATTTTTCAACTCGCTTTTTTGGGAGCTGGCCGCAAAAGCGCAGGATTGCCTCAGGCCCTCTTCTGGTTCCGGGCGGCAGGCTGAGCCTGTGGTTAATTCTTCTTCCTGATGGGAAAATAGAGTGACCTGTGCCTGTCCCAACACCTAGAGCTAGTCTCTCATTGGCTCCCCCTCTTCCCGTTCATCCTCAGGACAAATTGCAAGCTGTATGGAACAGGAGGTTAAAGGTGCTGATTCTCCAAGGAGGGAGATTGCTAGTAAAGCGGCTGGAATGGCGAACCCGAGCACAAGGAGATGAGAAATGAGGTGCGTTTTAGAAAGCTTTCCCGATCACACGGTGTACCACCTTCTGGGTTTCTCATGCATGTTTTCGATGTAGGAAGATGCCCTTGAACCTGGAGATTTGGGACCCATGGGATGGGTAACAGGCAGTATTACTTTAAAGGCTCTGCGTTTGCTCCCCCAACCTCACCAAAGCTCTCAGCCCCGAGAGTGTCCACCCTTATGTCTCATCCAGCTGTGGGTCTAGATATGGTCAATCCAGGTTGCATCACAGAGCCTGAACGAATTTTGTAAGAATTTCTCTCTCTTTCACTGTCTTTGTTTCACGGGCTTTTAAAAGTAATTTATTTTTATACTGGGGTTTAGCTGCTTTTCACGGCTGAGTTTACGCCGCTTTATACCCACTTGACTCACTTCCAGAGAGATATCAATACATAGGTTTTAAGATTCTTACTAGTCAGATATATTCTTGTGCGGTGAATAGGGGGTGTTGAGCCCAGTTCACTGGGCAAGGAGTAGGTCTTTCTATTACATATTGGGTTTATGGAACGGTATCTGAGCTAATTTGAAACCCTTGTTTTATGCATCACCCCACCTCACCTTTCCCGTTAAGCAGCCATAGTGTGTTTTCTAAACGTGTGACTCTGTTCTGTTTTGTAATTCAGTTCAAGTGTAGCGGTTTTTACATTCCCTCTATAAGTGATAGCTTATGATAAGTGTCTTTTTCTGTGTGACTTATTTCACTTAGAATCGTCGTGCCTAAATCCACTCATCATGCTGCTACTAGCCTTATGACATTGATTTCATGGCTGAGTGATATTCCATTGTACATAAGGACCACCACTTCTTTATCCATTTTTCTCTTTCCTGGGATATTTAAGGTGTCATGAAGTGGAGGTTCTTGTCAACAGAGCAGCCCTAAACTTTGGGTTGCCTGTGTCTTGCTGATTTTTAGTTTTCCCAATTTATACGCCCATGAGTGGAAGTGCCCTATGCGCTCTAAGCTGTGTTTTTTCGATGTTTCAGGACACACCGTACACTTCTCCAGAGTGGCTGTTGGCAATTTACATCCCGCCCATCAGCGTAGCAAGGCTCCCATTTCTCCATGGCCTGTCCTGCATTTCTGGTTTTGACACTTTTTTCAGCATGGCCCTTTTGACCGATGGGCAGCGAGACTTCTTTGTAGCGCTGATTTGCCTTTCCAGGTTGCTTGGTTGGCCAAAAAGGGCGCATGCGTTTTTTCCTGAATATATTCAGGAAAAAACGCATGCGCCCTTTTTGGCCAAGGGCATCATTGTCGCCGTTTTGCCGCTTTTCATGTGCTTTACAGGCGATTCGAATCGACCTCCTGAAATCTGTTTCCTGCAATTCTGCCTTGCTTTCAAATCCTCTTCGTTGCCTTCCCTCAATATATTTGTGGACGAGAGTTATCATTTATAACTCTGCAGGTTTGTGAATTGCAGTGCCCCTGAGCTCCATTTTTCAACTCGCTTTTTTGGGAGCTGGCCTCAAAAGCGCAGGATTGCCTCAGGCCCTCTTCTGGTTCCGGGCGGCAGGCTGAGCCTGTGGTTAATTCTTCTTCCTGATGGGAAAATAGAGTGACCTGTGCCTGTCCCAACACCTAGAGCTAGTCTCTCATTGGCTCCCCCTCTTCCCGTTCATCCTCAGGACAAATTGCAAGCTGTACGGAACAGGAGGTTAAAGGTGCTGGTTCTCCAAGGAGGGAGATTGCTAGTAAAGCGGCTGGAATGGCGAACCCGAGCACAAGGAGTTGAGAAATGAGGTGCGTTTTAGAAAGCTTTCCCGATCACACGGTGTACCACCTTCTGGGTTTCTCATGCATGTTTTCGATGTAGGAAGATGCCCTTGAACCTGGAGATTTGGGACCCATGGGATGGGTAACAGGCAGTATTACTTTAAAGGCTCTGCGTTTGCTCCCCCAAACTCACCAAACCTCTCAGCCCCGAGAGTGTCCACCCTTATGTCTCATCCAGCTGTGGGTCTAGATATGGTCCATCCAGGTTGCATCACAGCCCCTGAACGAATTTTGTAAGAATTTCTCTCTCTTTCACTGTCTTTGTTTCACGGGCTTTTAAAAGTAATTTATTTTTATAATGGGGTTTAGCTGCTTTTCACGGCTGTGTTTATGCCGCTTTACACCCACTTGACTCACTTCCAGAGAGATATCAATACATAGGTTTTAAGATTCTTACTAGTCAGATATATTCTTGTGCGGTGAATAGGGGGTGTTGAGTCCAGTTCACTGAGCAAGGAGTAGGTCTTTCTATTACATATTGGGTTTATGGAACGGTAGCTGAGCTCATTTGAAACCCTTGTTTTATTCATCACCCCACCTCACCTTTCCCGTTAAGCAGCCATAGTGTGTCTTCTAAACGTGTGACTCTGTTCTGTTTTGTAATTCAGTTCAAGTGTAGCGGTTTTTACATTCCCTCTATAACTGATAGCTTATGATAAGTGTCTTTTTCTGTGTGACTTATTTCACTTAGAATCGTCGTGCCTACATCTACTCATCATGCTGCTACTAGCCTTATGACATTGATTTCATGGCTGAGTGATATTCCATTGTACATAAGGACCACCACTTCTTTATCCATTTTTCTCTTTCCAGGGATATTTAAGGTGTCATGAAGTGGAGGTTCTTGTCAACAGAGCAGCCCTAAACTTTGGGGTGCCTGTGTCTTGCTGATTTTTAGATTTCCCAATTTATACGCCCATGAGTGGAAGTGCCCTATGCGCTCTATGCTGTGTTTTTTCGATGTTTCAGGACACATCGTACACTTCTCCAGAGTGGCTGTTGGCAATTTACATCCCGCCCAACAGCGTAGCAAGGCTCCCATTTCTCCATGGCCTGTCCTGCATTTCTGGTTTTGACACTTTTTTCAGCATGGCCCTTTTGACCGATGGGCAGCGAGACTTCTTTGTAGCGCTGATTTGCCTTTCCAGGTTGCTTGGTTGGCCAAAAAGGGCGTATGCGTTTTTTCCTGAATATATTCAGGAAAAAACGCATACGCCCTTTTTGGCCAAGGGCATCATTGTCGACGTTTTGCCGCTTTTCATGTGCTTTACAGGCGATTCGAATCGACCTCCTGAAATCTGTTTCCTGCAATTCTGCCTTGCTTTCAAATCCTCTTCGTTGCCTTCCCTCAATATATTTGTGGACGAGAGTTATCATTTATAACTCTGCAGGTTTGTGAATTGCAGTGCCCCTGAGCTCCATTTTTCAACTCGCTTTTTTGGGAGCTGGCCGCAAAAGCACAGGATTGCCTCAGGCCCTCTTCTGGTTCCGGGCGGCAGGCTGAGCCTGTGGTTAATTCTTCTTCCTGATGGGAAAATAGAGTGACCTGTGCCTGTCCCAACACCTAGAGCTAGTCTCTCATTGGCTCCCCCTCTTCCCGTTCATCCTCAGGACAAATTGCAAGCTGTATGGAACAGGAGGTTAGAGGTGCTGATTCTCCAAGGAGGGAGATTGCTAGTAAAGCGGCTGGAATGGCGAACCCGAGCACAAGGAGATGAGAAATGAGGTGCGTTTTAGAAAGCTTTCCCGATCACACGGTGTACCACCTTCTGGGTTTCTCATGCATGTTTTCGATGTAGGAAGATGCCCTTGAACCTGGAGATTTGGGACCCATGGGATGGGTAACAGGCAGTATTACTTTAAAGGCTCTGCGTTTGCTCCACCAAACTCACCAAAGCTCTCAGCCCCTAGAGTGTCCACCCTTATGTCTCATCCAGCTGTGGGACTAGATATGGTCAATCCAGGTTGCATCACAGAGCCTGAAAGAATTTTGTAAGAATTTCTCTCTCTTTCACTGTCTTTGTTTCACGGGCTTTTAAAAGTAATTTATTTTTATGCTGGGGTTTAACTGCTTTTCACGGCTGAGTTTACGCTGCTTTATACCCACTTGACTCACTTCCAGAGAGATATCAATACATAGGTTTTAAGATTCTTACTAGTCAGATATATTCTTGTGCGGTGAATAGGGGGTGTTGAGCCCAGTTCACTGGGCAAGGAGTAGGTCTTTCTATTACATATTGGGTTTATGGAACGGTATCTGAGCTAATTTGAAACCCTTGTTTTATTCATCACCCCACCTCACCTTTCCCGTTAAGCAGCCATAGTGTGTCTTCTAAACGTGTGACTCTGTTCTGTTTTGTAATTCAGTTAAAGTGTAGCGGTTTTTACATTCCCTCTATAACTGATAGCTTATGATAAGTGTCTTTTTCTGTGTGACTTATTTCACTTAGAATCGTCGTGCCTACATCTACTCATCATGCTGCTACTAGCCTTATGACATTGATTTCATGGCTGAGTGATATTCCATTGTACATAAGGACCACCACTTCTTTATCCATTTTTCTCTTTCCAGGGATATTTAAGGTGTCATGAAGTGGAGGTTCTTGTCAACAGAGCAGCCCTAAACTTTGGGGTGCCTGTGTCTTGCTGATTTTTAGTTTTCCCAATTTATACGCCCATGAGTGGAAGTGCCCTATGCGCTCTAAGCTGTGTTTTTTCGATGTTTCAGGACACACCGTACACTTCTCCAGAGTGGCTGTTGGCAATTTACATCCCGCCCATCAGCGTAGCAAGGCTCCCATTTCTCCATGGCCTGTCCTGCATTTCTGGTTTTGACACTTTTTTCAGCATGGCCCTTTTGACCGATGGGCAGCGAGACTTCTTTGTAGCGCTGATTTGCCTTTCCAGGTTGCTTGGTTGGCCAAAAAGGGCGTATGCGTTTTTTCCTGAATATATTCAGGAAAAAACGCATACGCCCTTTTTGGCCAAGGGCATCATTGTCGACGTTTTGCCGCTTTTCATGTGCTTTACAGGCGATTCGAATCGACCTCCTGAAATCTGTTTCCTGCAATTCTGCCTTGCTTTCAAATCCTCTTCGTTGCCTTCCCTCAATATATTTGTGGACGAGAGTTATCATTTATAACTCTGCAGGTTTGTGAATTGCAGTGCCCCTGAGCTCCATTTTTCAACTCGCTTTTTTGGGAGCTGGCCGCAAAAGCGCAGGATTGCCTCAGGCCCTCTTCTGGTTCCGGGCGGCAGGCTGAGCCTGTGGTTAATTCTTCTTCCTGATGGGAAAATAGAGTGACCTGTGCCTGTCCCAACACCTAGAGCTAGTCTCTCATTGGCTCCCCCTCTTCCCGTTCATCCTCAGGACAAATTGCAAGCTGTATGGAACAGGAGGTTAAAGGTGCTGATTCTCCAAGGAGGGAGATTGCTAGTAAAGCGGCTGGAATGGCGAACCCGAGCACAAGGAGATGAGAAATGAGGTGCGTTTTAGAAAGCTTTCCCAATCACACGGTGTACCACCTTCTGGGTTTCTCATGCATGTTTTCGATGTAGGAAGATGCCCTTGAACCTGGAGATTTGGGACCCATGGGATGGGTAACAGGCAGTATTACTTTAAAGGCTCTGCGTTTGCTCCCCCAACCTCACCAAAGCTCTCAGCCCCGAGAGTGTCCACCCTTATGTCTCATCCAGCTGTGGGTCTAGATATGGTCAATCCAGGTTGCATCACAGAGCCTGAACGAATTTTGTAAGAATTTCTCTCTCTTTCACTGTCTTTGTTTCACGGGCTTTTAAAAGTAATTTATTTTTATACTGGGGTTTAGCTGCTTTTCACGGCTGAGTTTACGCCGCTTTTTACCCACTTGACTCACTTCCAGAGAGATATCAATACATAGGTTTTAAGATTCTTACTAGTCAGATATATTCTTGTGCGGTGAATAGGGGGTGTTGAGCCCAGTTCACTGGGCAAGGAGTAGGTCTTTCTATTACATATTGGGTTTATGGAACGGTATCTGAGCTAATTTGAAACCCTTGTTTTATGCATCACC